>NW_022280198.1:211950-224450 GCF_004355925.1 Anarrhichthys ocellatus
GGAGCCAGAGGGAGGAGGAGCCAGAGGGAGGGGGAGCCAGAGGGAGGGGGAGACAGAGGGAGGAGGAGACAGAGGGAGGGGGAGCCAGAGGGAGGGGGAGACAGAAATAGAGGGGGAGACAGTGGGAGGGGGAGACAGAGGGAGGGGGAGACAGAAATAGAGGGGGAGACAGAGGGAGGAGGAGACAGAGGGAGGAGGAGACAGAAAGGGAGGAGGAGCCAGAAAGGGAGGAGGAGCCAGAGGGAGGAGGAGCCAGAGGGAGGAGGAGACAGAAATAGAGGGGGAGACAGAGCGAGGAGGAGACAGAGCGAGGAGGAGACAGAGGGAGGGGGAGACAGAGGGAGGGGGAGACAGAGGGAGGAGGAGACAGAAAGAGAGGGGGAGACAGAGGGAGGAGGAGACAGAGGGAGGAGGAGACAGAGGGAGGGGGAGACAGAAAGAGAGGGGGAGACAGAAAGAGAGGGGGAGACAGAGGGAGGGGGAGACAGAAAGAGAGGGGGGATGTGGGTTGCTTATCCGTCAGTGCCGTTCTTGTTGGAGGTGTTGCTGTTGATCGTGGTGCCGTCAGGCTGCTGGCTGTCTTTGCGCGGCGGCATCCGCTCGTTTATCCTGTCCAGGCCGCGCGCCTCCTCGAAGTTACGAATCTTCCTCGTGGGAGAGAAGCCTTGAATGGCTGAAGAGACACCAAATAAGAACAATCAGATCAGAGGCTGAACCTTCAGAAAGTCAAAAGGGATTCCTTGTAGAATTGCACAGTACGGACGACCAGTGAACACATGCACAGGTAAACAACGCCTCCTAAGCTAGAACAGTACAACACCTCACACTTGGTAGACTTACGTAAAGTCCGGAAACAGCCGAGGAAACCAGAAAATGTGTGCAAATGAAAAGGAGACGTGTTCAGAAATACCTTCAATCATTTCAATGATCAATCCAAAGGTGAGATGGACACGCCCAGGGGAGGGTTATAGAGGTGGATCAACATTCAGAGGCACATCGAGGGTACTCTTGCACAACCAGAGATGTGGGACATGAACACGTGAGCTCAGTGATTCCCAACAGAGGCTACTTCTGCAGTTGCCATGGGAACATGGTAAGATTCTGGAGTAGCTCAAAAATATTCAATTTGATCAAAGAGATATATTTACATATTGGTGTTTGAGAGAAAACTAAACATCCAAATAGAAATAGAGATGTGTGTGATGCTGCCCTTCAGTAAATAGTCCTAATAAGTCAGCTAGCCTGTGAAGCTAGCGTAGCTTCACTGTGTCACAGCTCAGCTGCTTCACCTCTCAGACAAGTGATGACAAGCAGTGAGCAAGAACACAGACTGAGATCTATCGCTAAAATAATAAGATAACAGGTTTAAAGTCAATGGCATGAAAGCGGTTTGAATAGTTTGAATAATTTGACAAACAGCCTAAAAAAATAAGCTGAAAGTAACAAATTAACAGATCAATTATTAGCCAAAATGTACTTAAATACTTAGTTAAAAGTAAAGAATAAACAGTAAGAATAATAAGCTAAAAGTGACAAGTAAAAAGCAGAGCTAGATAGCTTAAAGTAATGATACACAGTTGAAATGAGTTAAAACTCAGAATGAACTTAAAATCAACCCAATAACTGACAATTCCATAGTGTCATACACAGAGCAGGTTGGGAAGCACTGCTTTAAGTTATTCTGCCTGAACACACTGTGCACTCTGCCTGTGAGCTTATACTGTACTCCCTTATCTATTGATAGGACTAAATATTTTACGTTTATCTATTTGATACAGTCTCAAGCAGAAGGGGCAGACAGTGTAGCAGCAGCCCAACGGTGTAACAGGATTAGCTTCTGAAAATGTCCCCGGCAGGGACGTCCCCGGTCTTATCTTAGTCGGGTCTTAGCGAGCTTTTCTCCGTGTGGGGAGCTACACTTGGCAGGAAAAGTCCCTTGTGACCAAAGCCGGGAAATCCTTGTCAACAAGGAGCAAGCCGCGTCCCAAACCCGATACACATAACCAGCTCTTCTGCAGCATAGACCGACTCCAGACTGGTTCAACCAAGACTGGTGGAAATATGAATAAGCACCTCTTTAAATGCATTCACACCGTCTCATGCAACTGTTGCTCCCAAAACAGTTTGCTGTAGTAGTTTTAGTCGTACACAAGCTTCTTTTCAATTTGTGATATGTTCATATTTTCATATATAATCTATGATTCTTTTATTCTGCCACCGAGTACATAACATGTTACAGTGACAGAACCAGCGTGATCCGACAGACACTGACAATGCAAGAGCAACCGGCGATTAGGTAATCTACAGTGATACAACAGTCAGTGAGAGAGAGACAGTGGGACACTTGTAAACACTTTAAAGTTAAACGGTGAACATCACACACAAAACAAAGTAATGAGATTTGAGCCTGACAGCCATGCGTACCTTGTGCTTTAGCTGCCTCAATCGTAGCTACGTTAAAGAGAGTCGAAGAAAGGGGGGAGGGGGGGGGGGGAGGGGAGTCATCAGAGACAGCAAAGTAGTCAAACAGTAATGTCAAACGGTAAACAGACAGCAGAATACAGGCCAACACATGTGGCACAGTCATTATGGAGGGAAAGAAATTCACCCTTGATCAACACGTGTTAGTCGGTGGGAAGGGCAGAGAGAGGAAGCCTGCTGGAGGGTTAAGACGGTGTTGGTGTTAAAGGGTCACGAGGACTTAGGAGTGGAGAGCCGGAGGGGGGGGGATTTGGGTGAGCACTAAGAGTCTAAGGCCGAGGCGACACATGTGTACAGTGCAGCCTCACAGCCTCATTAACAGAATTTGATTAACTTTTCTCCTTTGAAAAGGATGTTTGAACCTTCAGAACTCTTCCTATTTGATGACAAAAACGGACAAATTCACTTCTTATTGGATGTGTGGGTGTATCGTCGAATTCAATATCCAAATGTAGAAAATCATCTGAGTGCATGGAGTGTGATTTCTCAGAGAAATGGCTATGCATTCAAGATGATTGAGAGCTGTATTGGGATAGCGGCCTGCAGATGTTTACCCCCCCTGCACAATATCAGCAGTAGTACAGTAGCAGCTAACAAAGTGAAGAATCGAGAGGGGTGGACATAAATACACAATCAGTTGCCCTCCCTTTGTTCAAACCGACTGATGTGAAAGCTGTGGCTGGGGGAGCGGACACGGACAATGACATTCTCCCAAAAGGTCAGCGACGTGTGGTTTTCTCCTTCAATTGCTCCGCAACTTCTGTACAGACTCCAGCGCGGCACAGACTCCCCAGCATGTCCTCTCAGCGGGCGAGACCAGGCGCCGACCTTTTGATCAGAGGGCCAGTGGCCACTTCCAGGTGACAGGGTGACCTCCCCCCAAACAGCCGGCCCGCAGCTGAGCCCCAAAAGTTTTTTGCTGCATGGGGAGGGCGGGCTCCAGTCAGTCTAGTCTAGTATGCGCTTCCTGTGGCATGCCATCATTGATCGGGGTACTTCTCAAGTCTCTTCAGTGTCGTTTCCTCGCTCCTTGATCCTCATTTGAACCGGAAGTTGTTTCTGCGCCGCCATATTGACAGCCGTCCCAAAACTCTAATGTAGCTCTGAGAAGCGAGGATCGAGGCGAGAGGAGGGACCTCGGAGGAGCCATGAGCGAGGAACCACGAGAACAGACTTCCAGGAAGTCTTTTAACGGCCGACACGCCCCCTCATTGTTCATCAGTCATGTGATTGGACGCTGCAGCCGATCGGACTGACTGACTGAGTTTAACACCAGAGTGAAGACAGATCACAGAATAAACTCAAGCTTTATATTTGTTTAGGTTTCTGATTCAACATCTGGTTTAAATAAATGTTCATTGTAGTCTGAACAACAAAAGGACCACAAACAACTTTCTACATTTATTAGAAAGATTTGTGTTTTCATGATCCGATGTTTCCCTCAATAACTTTTATTATGAATACAATTAAAGTCAGAGAGAGCTGGAGAGACTAAACACTTTTTACATCATTCCTGAGTGTTTGATGAGTTTTATCATTTAAGAGAAACAATAATCATATTCTGGGTTATTTAATAATGACGTCACAGTCACAGTTTCAAAACATACAGACACAAATAATTCATAAATAAGACGATCGCATTCCGCCGGTAGAAATGGATCCTGTGCTTATAAACAGAACACAGGACACAGTTTGTTAACAGACTACAGAGAGAAACACCTCTACAGTGGTGATCACTGTGTGTCTTTATTAGTTATTAGTGTTATTAGTTACTGTTATTAAGTACAGTGATCATGTGAACACACTAACTTATCAAAAGTCTCTCCAGCTGTTAAAGCCGACTGCCAGCTGGATCAGCTGTGATCTGATGACGGATGATCAGCTGTGATCAGCTGATCATCCGTCATCAGAAACAGACGTCGCTTCACGTGACGCAACTGAGGAAAGAACGTCTCATGTCTCTTAAAACATATTTCCTCGTTCCTCTCTCCTCGCATGGTTTCCTCCATGCATCCCTGGTGGGAGGGACTAGGACGCAAGGAAAGGACCCAAGTGAGGGAAACGGGGATGACATTAAGAGACTTGAGAAGTACCCCTAGAACCCTTTAAAGGGACAAGCAGCACAGGAAGCTCGTCCGCCTAAACAGGATGTTGGGACAGACAGCAGTGTTTCTGCCAATGTTTTTCAAAGATGTGAACATTTTCTGCCATCAAACTGTATGAGAAAAAAAACTCGCTATTTTCGGTTTCACTTGAATAGCGATACCACGTTTGTATAGCAAATATGAGCTGGATGGATGGATGGATGGATAGATAGAATCTTTATTGGCATATTGAAAGTAATGGACAGTTACAGGTAACAGAGCAGAGGTAACGAGAAGTCCCTGGAACTTGATAATGGTGGCACATTTTATTTTGATCAAGTTTATATTGCATGTATATATGTACATTTTTATTTATTTTACTTTATTTGGTTCTCCCCCTTTCCTTTCCTTATTAATCTATTATATTATGATATTTTACATAAGCATTGTTGTTATTTGTTGTCTGTAAATAGGTGTGCGTATGTACGTGTGTAGGGGCTTGCATGTACTGTTCGATATAACTATATTGACGATAAACAGTTTAAAAAATAATTATATATAAATGAGCTGGAGCTAGCAGGTGGTTAGCTTAGCATAATTACTAGAAACAGGGGCAGATAGCTAGCCAGGCCCTGTTCAAAGGTAAAAACAGTTGCGAGACAACCGGTTACTGTTCCTGCAAAGAAAAAGTACAGCAAATAAAATGGAAGATTGTTGTTTTTACACTCACGGATGGTACAAGCGATATATGAAGTGCTAACTCGTGAGCTTTGGACATGGTGGCAGGCAGATGTTGTTACCTATGGACCGAGCCAGGCATCAGTCAATCTAACTCTCAGCATAAAGCAAATAAAGGTATTTTTTCTGCTTTGTGAAGCGTTATAATAGTGATACTGCTTTCCCTAGTATTAGGGAATGAAATGAGTACCTGCCAAATACAGGGTACATGTCTGCTGCGGCAGGGAAAGGTTTCAGGTCGCCAATGTTTTCACGTATATTAAGAAATAGTATTTTTGAACGTCTACGTTGAAAATGGTATGGGATTAAGGTTACATGATATATTCCATATTTCTATTTTCTGGTGCCACTGACTCAGTGTTTAGAATTCTTCAGCATTCTACACAGATATATAAAAATATAGATTTGCTGGCAGCAAAAAACAAAACAAAACCACATGCTTGGTGACAAGGCGTTTCCTCAGGGGTTAGTGAAGTGATGGACAGTTTTTTTTATTTTATTTATTAGCCGCACCCCAGTATGAGAACCAATTTGAACAGCCCGACCCGCAAACCGCTGCAGCACTTGGTGTGTGTGTGAGGGCGAGACAGAGGGAGGGGAGTTATTAATAACTCACTCGGATCACTGCTTTGTCACTTTTTGACCCGCCTGTATCACGACAAGGGGCTGTACAGCGGGTCATGCTGAATGGCAGCTAGCGAGGAGGAAATCAAACAACAGAGTGACCGAGTATAAAAGACACTTACCAGTCTGCAAGGTCTGCTTTCCCCCCGACAACACTCCCACGGGAAGAGTTCCAGTTGGGGTGAGGCCTTTAAGCGTGAGCACATTCTCGCTTTCCTCCCTGGTCCGAAAACAAAATCAAAAACAGGGCATGCACACACGTTACAAGTCAGCAAGCCGTTAACCGGTAAGCCAGTAACCACGAGGTCACAGGTTCAATCCTCACTAGACGGACTGTCAGCTCTAAAGTGTCCCGGTTCTGTAAGTGGGTCAGTTTTAGCAGCCAAGGCGATGTTTTTAAGGATCGCTTGCAAGTGTTGAGATTCGTGTTGACCCATTTTCATGCCGACACACTTGAATTTTCACATCATCCATCTTTTTCTCCTCAGAGTCGGGAGAAACTGGGATTAACAACTGAAATGGGACTTTGGAATAACTGTGCACATGACATTACATTCCTCTTGCAAAGCACTGTGGTCAAAGTCAGACCTATTAATGATCAGGATCCATTTGTAAATCTTGATTTTGTTTCTGAAACACCCTCTGACTGACCCGTATGCGCTGGTCCGAGCGTCAGGCCGCTCTTGCAGCAGCATTGATCTGGAATAATGTCTAATGTCATTATACGGTCTGTCTGCGTCATGACTCATCTCATGCCAGTTCATTAATCCTAACATTGTGTTTTCAATCACAACTTCATTGTGCACTCAGCTGACCTGCGATTCGATTTGCACAGAGCTCACTGTGATCTGAATGCCACCACGAGTAGATGAAAAGGACGGGGGACAGACCTGAGGACTGCGAAGACCCGGGCCATCTTCCCCACGGCGCGGATCTTGTTCCGGATGACCTCCTTGCGCATCGCCGAGGTTCCACCTGGAACGAGTTTCAGAGCGTTAAAGTTAAGACCGCCTTGAGTGTCACATACAGACGTTTACATCCTTTGCTATCGATTTCATTTTAGCACTTCCTTAAAATGAACAACGCGTTGTACGAAAGCCTTGTGTGAGGAGAACAAAGGATGAAACATTTCAGAGATGAACTGAGGGTTTAATTATGTGTTTCAAAGCGTAGCGGCAGAACTCCCTCGTCAGCACAGATATGTGGGACCTAGACTGTGCGTATAAATGGCTGTACAGCTCCCAGCATTCTAGGAGTTCTACTCATCCACTCTAACAACTAAACTGAAAATGCAATTTACAGAATAAGAGAACAGAACCAGGGAGGTAATCTACAACCCAGGTGTGCAGTATTCTTAGACTGGAGCCAGTAACATCTTCATCTTCATCATTGTCACCAGCGATGTGATGTCACTTCCTTCTTGGATAAGCTGATGTCTCAGGGCTGTGATTTGGTTATTATGAGGTATGTGGTTTTAATATATACAGTATGTATATCTATCATCTGACTGTCGGAGCTTCAAGAGAAGATTGTCGGGTGTTTCTGAAACTTGAAACGAGGGGTTTTGGTTTCCTGTTCATTTTGAGTTGATTCACAGAGAAACATGAAACCTGATCTGATCTTCTGTTTCCTGCCGCTGCAGAACAAAAACCAGATGAGTTTTTATTCCAAAATCTGAGGTCCAATGTTTTTAGGTTCCCGCTCTCCTCTCATATGCATTGAATGTATTGTAACTCTGTAATGTTGTTCATTCTGTCCACATGACATCTATCACACTTCTGTCCATCCTGATAGAGGATCCTCCTCTGTTGCTCTCTAAGGATCTTTCTCTTTTCTCCCCCTTTTTGGGGAGTTCTTCCTGTTCTGATGTGAGGGTCAAAGGTCAGAGGATGTCGTATGTGTACAGATTGTAAAGCCCTCTGAGGAGAATTTGTATTTGTGATTTTGGACTGTACAAAATAAATTGAATTGAATCAAATTGAATCCTGTTTGGACAACTAGAGCTAAAACATTGCACAATGACATGAACTTTAACCACCATTCAGTGCTGACGTACACCTTTCAATTTCTAAATTATCACAACAAATTGTGAAATATTCCTAATTTTCAACATTTTTTTCTTGCCACAATGGTAATGTCTTAGAAAAAGTATTTCTTTACCATCATGGTACAACACTAATATAGACTAAAACCTTGGCAATAATAACAATAACAACATTTGTCATTTAATGTAACAGGTGTCATATTCAGCGCAACAATGTTTTCTGCTCTCTCAATCTTACCTTCATAGAGGTCATCTCCCTCTGACATGAGCTCATCGTCAGAGCAGATGTTTAGTACATTCACCAGCATCTCCGTCACTGTTGGGGGGGGGGGTGTCATGTGATTAGGTGGAAACCAAATCTGAATTATCTAAAGGGATACATTTATGTGAATTACACCTGAATGTCCTGACGTTCTACAGGCAGCTATAGAACCATAAATACTTGCATACAACAAAGAGCCTTTAGCGGTAACAACAAACAAAATGACAAATGTTTTAATCAGTAATGTACATGTTCTGCTTTACAAAGGTTCCCTTTTGGCTAACAAATGATATAACAGCAACTTGAATACCAAACTAAAATGACCGACTCACGATTGTGTGCTTACGCCAACCAGCCAAGTCACAGTTTACATCCATGTCCGTCCAAAATGTCATCACTCTATTCACTTTTTTTGACATTTTTGTGAAATTGTCATAATCAGCAAATTTATTCTTGAGTTACGGACAAAAACGTTTTGTGAGGTCACAGTGACATTTGGACCACCAAATTCTTATCAGTTCACGTTTGAGTCCAAGTGGACGTTTGTGCCAAATATGAAGACATTCCTTCAAGGCTTTGCTGAGAACGGGATGGAGAAGCCGAAAACACAATGCCTCTGTCGGGGTCGGTATATTCCACAAAGTCAACTCTACACAGGTTCTATTTTGGGATTTCCACACACATCTCCTTTTAATTAAACAACAAATGTACCTTTCTCCCCAACAAAAGGCAAAGACCATGTGAATACATCCATGAAGTTGGGCAGCCAGTAAGGGTGGGGGGAGCAGTTGAACTGTCGGATGTTCATCACGTTGTTCTCATACTTTAGCACAGCAGCTGGGATTGAAAGAGGGAGAGAGATTCAAGGACTGAAGCCTGGTAAATACGGAAAAAACACAACAGCGAGAGTGAGGGGAAAAAGAAGATGGAGACCTTTGTTGTTGTAGACGTCGAGGTAATTTGGAGCTGAGAAGATTGTGATTAAAGAAGGGAAGCCTGTGGTCTGGCTTTTTCTGTACATCCGATACCTGTTGAGCAGCAGACCAAAAGGCTCATCCACATATTCTTTATCACAATACGCGGGAAATGAAAAATGGTAACTCTACTTACCCTGCATCCTGTGCTTCATGGGCTCTTATTACTGACAGCAAGTTATTATTTACCAAAAAGTCACAGACGGCCGAGTAACTGCAACAAGAAAGAAAACCAGAGACAGACCGTTAAGAGAAAGCACCGAGTGGAAGCAAAGCTTGTTCCAAAGTGAAACCATTCAAAAGGAACAGCATGAGGCCACTCTGGACTTCACTGCCTGTGGAAATACGTTGATATGTACTTTCAGCATGCCACGCCCTCTGGACGGTTTAAAGGTGCTGAGCACTCTGGTGTGTATTGGCCCTGCTGGCCTCTGGAGAAGCTGGACTACAGCCGGAGTGGACAAGGAGGGTTTTTAAACTCCCTTTCTTTACTTCACCGCGCTACTAATCCATCAGGAATGAGCAAGAAAAATGTGTAGACGATCAACATTTCATACATCAACATGACCAGGAAGGGATTTGACTGAACGGCTATTTGTAAATCCATGACTAAGTTTGTGTGTAAAGTTATTCCTCGTACTGCTAGCTTTACACAAGTCATTTACTAAACCAATCACAGCTGGGCTCCAAATACCTGAATCACTCTCACTTTGGCACCATTATAAAAACAACCACAACAGTAAAAAATGCCTCCTGACATCAATGCGTTGACATGCCTGCATGAGCAGGTGCCAGACTATTGTTTCCTACTCTGATCAAGCGGCTTTAATTTACATAAAGAAACCCCTAATTTGATATAAAAAGAAACAAATAAAGTGCTGCATTTGTATCTGCTCTGTTTGGTGCTAGAGTGATGAAGGCAGCGATGCTGTCTAATACCTGAAAAAGTAAGAGCAGCCTCTGACGGAGTTATGGTTGAAGTGTTCGGTTGACTTTTCACTGCCGTAGTCCTCGCCGGGGTCCGCCCAAATCAGGTCACACATGGGCCCGAATGCCGGAGGCTCTTTAAACCTGTCTAACTGTTGAGCAAAACAAACACACATTTCAAATAAATAGAATCAGGCCATTTATTGGTTTTCTAGATGACAGAATGATGTTTTTTTCATGTGCTTAGTGATGAGAGTGATCACTTACTTTCCTTATGTCGTCTAGGCAGTTGATCTCTGGTGACAGTCCACCGTGCACACACAGGAACTGTTGGTTGAGCAGGGCGGCGAGGGGCAGACAGTCGAAGGCCTCCATGCAGGCGTCGTACACCCGTTCAGAGTATTTTATTTTACCTGCAGAAAACACAAAGTAGGATTCTTGTTTTTTCTGCAGCTCAACCAACGTTAGAATAATCTGTAATGCCTTGTAGATATCGAGGTGCGTCAGACGTGTTGTGAACGCAGCTCACAGTAGACTGAGCAGTAGGACTGTCTGGAGGCAGCGTCTGCAGCATCATTCCCTAACCCTAACCCACTGCAGGTCAACTTAAGGGCAGGAGGAAGTGGACTTCCTTATAGGGCGCAGAACAAAGCCAGGTGACATAGTACAGCGTGGGCGGTGGAGACGGAATTGAACGCAATGCTCGAGTACCAAGTGAGTGCTGCATTCAAGTCATAGAGAAAAGTCTGTAGATCAGAGCCTTGTACTTAAAATGAGTACTCTTTAGTTGTGTAAGGCCTGGAAATTGTTGAAGACATTTTTATGTGTTTAAATGAAACTAAACCATGACAAACAATTCATCTTAAAATGCGTTCTGCCTAATCTTCTCAGGTGCAGAGACAAAGAGACACCCACCTATACTCACTGGTTCCCTCTTATGGGATCTACTGGTCTGCTGTTTATATGGGCTGCAAGTCGGACAACACACTTTAAAGTGCGATGCATGTGAACGTTGTTGAAATGTAAACACACTACCATCAGTTAAATTCAATTCATTTATCAAATTATTATTTATTTTTTTCCCTTAAAATATGTTGGTAGGCAGCATCTGTTGCTATAATTGTATATAACTGTTGCTATTGAAAAAAGGGTTTTTGAAGCACAAACTCAAAATAACTTAAAGGGGGTTTCAGCTGGGTTCTTACTTAATACCTTTGTAATGCAACATAGAATGAAAGCAGCTTAGAACAATCGTTCCTAATTGGAAATTCATTCTGGTTATTCAGATTAAATCACAACCATAGCAATGAGCTGCATTAAGCCAATCATAGTCATGAGAATACTATGAAATAAGATTGAATCGGAGCTGAATCGCAACGTGTCGAAGTATCGTTATGTATAGTTTTTGAATGGCATCGCAGACCATGTATTGATGTATGCATTGAATCATCTTGAGAGAGAGATGCACAGCCTCTAGTCAGTTAAGCAATGATCCTACTGAAGAATAGCGAGGAGCAGAGCCGCTCCGGTTGTTGGAGGTTCGTCTCGTCTGCTCCCACTACACACATCACACACCACACTGACTGCATTTAGCTGGCAGCCACCGATGGACAACTATAAACTCAAAAAAAACGTTGTCAGGCATGCATCGAAGAATCAATTATTTTTTCTCGCTTCATCTGCTCATTTAGTAAACACACATACTATTGACTGCTTTCATTATGAAACTAAATAGATTTAATTCTATAAGTGTCACGCCTCAAACGACCACCAACCAAAACGCTGACAGGTGGCACACTGTGTACTGGTGAACAGATGAGGTGGTATGAAGGGAGCTTCATCTGTTTGCAGCTGGCTGTCTTTGTTTCTGAGTGTGCATACTAATGCCTCCGCACTGGCCTGCCTCTCTCTCACGCACACACGCCTGGCTGCTCTCCATGCTCCAGCACTTTACAGTCTGCAACATGAAGACAAAAGGCTTCTCTCACAGTGACGAAGTGCCACGTTGTGCGACGGGACCTGATGAGCCCACAGACGTTTTTGTGACAAAAGCGTCCTGCTTGTGGGAAGCTAGTCCTTTAATTAAGGGGAGTCAGTCACCTTGCAGTTGTTCAAGTCCTTGTTTGTGCATGTTGCACGTGAAGAGGACGATCAAACCAACCCGCGATAGTGACCAGCAAGGGCCAGCCTGCACGATGCCACTCCCTCACGCCCGGGCATCGTCTGAAACCTGAAACCTGATTGATACAGGCCACTCTGAAGCAGCGCAGAGAGCGCACACACACATATTGGACCATTGTATTGGACCGTCCGTCGTGTGGCTCGAGAGAAGCGCCCGCACTTACATTCCTGTTTGAAGGTGAAGT
>NW_022280198.1:257034-283838 GCF_004355925.1 Anarrhichthys ocellatus
GTCGGGGGTCCCTGCTCCATCTCTCTATCAGTTTGGGGGTCCTTGGCCTGAAAAACGTTGAAGACCCCTGCATTATGGTGTACAGCTAGCGAGGTAGGCTCTTCAACAGGGTCTGTAGGGCATGCAGAGAGTTAACAGAGAAGTGCAAAAATAACAATAGGATTGTCAAAAGTGACTGCCTTTGTACGGCTTTAAAAAAAAGAAAAGAAAAAAAAAAAAAAAGAAGTGAGCATTAAAACCCGAGGAAAGACTGGCACAGTACACGCTTCTCATGCCGGATTCCTGATATCATCAAATGCATCCACAGGTCAGTGCACAGGACACCCTGTGCCATCAGATGTGACAGAAATACTTGTATCGGCTCGTGGAAGTCAGCACTCCCTGTGCGATAAGCCGAGCCAGCGGAGGAGGAGAGGAGAGGCGTTCTGAGAACGTTGTCACACCCACGCGGAGCAAATCAAAGTGCAATGTGAAGGAAGAGAGAGAAAAGAAGCGTTGATGAATTTTTAGTGTGGGTGCGTGTTTGCTAATCAGCGATGCAGCAGAGGTGTATTCTCACTCAGATCAGTCTGGACTTGAGGAACATATAAGAGTACACGGTGTTTTTAAAGGAATGTTTGTCACATGGACACCGTTGAATTTATTGCTGGTTCAATAAATCAAGTGAATATGCTGGTAACTGATGTTAGTTAGGACACAGACTATAGCCTGGTCTGCAATAGAGTGCTGCAGGGATGAAGGGTTTCTGTAGGCTGACCCCAGAAGGTAGCATCCTACTGGTTTCATCCATTGTTTTGATAAGATTTTGGATTATTGCAGAAAATGAGCTCTGTGGCAAACAAACGTTTATGATACTTGCACGTTTGTTCAGCAAGATAATCTTCACAAGTGAAGACCACTTTTATCATGTTTGTTTAAAGCGCGAAGGCAATGGGCAGAAGTAAAGAGAGGTATGTCGCAAAACAAAACTTTGAAATCTCTTCAGCTTGTGTTAAACACAGACTTTATTTCAGGCATCCGACCAAAAACAACCTATTGACTTCCACACAAAGAGGAACCGGAAGCGCAAAAAAAATGCTGACTCATTTTTGTTTTTTTTGGGACTCATTCCTGCAGCGCTCTGTGGAGAACCCACAGCTCCAGCTTGGCTAGCCTGTGCCCGAGGACAAGCTGTTATGCGTTGTTGACTGGTGTGGTATAAATAAACAGGTAAGAGCTTCCCGGGCCTATACGAGGCGCGGCCGCGAGGAGGGCTGTAAGCTGAGGTACGAGCCTTAAGAACGGATTAGGTAAAGCTGCTATTAGCAAGGGCTTCCAGATTCAGGGGCTGTTTACTTAAAAGCCTCATCACTCTGAAGCTGCTCCAGAATGAACGAAGCAGACTCTGGGGGGGGGGGGGAGAGACACAATGGGCATGAGATAACCAGGCCCACGAAGCGTTTCGAGCGACAACCCCGCGGGTCAAATTGACGGGCGTTAATTGGCCATGCTGGACGGTAATAGCTGGTCTCATAAGCCGCCCCCCCCCCCCCCATTATCACAATGATAATGAATTCTATGTAGGTTTGCATGTACAATCAAGGCTGGACCAGTCTGCTCAAACACAGATACAAATGAACCTCTGGCAGCCGGCATCACTCACTCCAAACACCGTGCGGTGGCAGAGAACGACGGAGACGCCGATGTGAGGTTGGTTTTTTTCCACCAAACGACCCAATGAAGAAGAGGGGGGGGGGGGGTTTGTTAAACATATGCCGCCATCCGCCCCGAGACCGGCTTCTTATTAGAAGAACTGCACGGCCTAATTGGCATGAATGTTTGATGAACCCCTCAAAACCGGCAGACACACATCAGGGCTGCCTCTGCCCGACACGTCTGGCGTGACAACAAAGAGCTGAAGAAAACAAAAGACACCCCTGTCCTCTACCCGGCTCACCGAGGGGATAGTGTTTGGGGACAGCTGATACGAGCAGGGCCCGGGATATGTTCGCCCATTGTTTTCTAAACCAACACAATAGAGGGAGGATTGAATTACAAAGATGCAGCCGGGTGGAGATGAATGGAGCGGACTGTGGCTGGATGAATCATGAAGTCCACTTCAGATTGCTCTAATTATCAGTGAATGTATTACACCTCGGGCAAAGCTACAGAGCCAGGCCTCGGGGGTTTGTTCCTCATCGCTCTTCAGCCGATCGTGTTGCGCCGCGCCTTCCCCTCTGGCCTGCTGCTCTTTGATTTGATTTCAAACATGGAGCATCAGGTTTAACGCGGTTCGATTTGTAACAAAAGTTCATGTGAATCTTTTGTCACATCAGGCAACGGTGATGTCAAAATGGAGCCCAGCTAAGTATTGTCTTGAGTGAGAAAAATGGGTAAAAAAGCAACTAAAAACAAGTGATTGAGTCACCGGGTCGGCTGAAATACTCGGCAGCAAGTGAGCTTAACTGTTGACTTACACAACCGGAGCAGCATTAGTCTTTAGGTAGTCTACCAGTTAAACCCTCTTACAGCCACCAGTTACACTAGAAACATCACTGCCACTAAAAAGTATTATGGATTTTGAGGAGTCCGCAATTTCCAACCGTGCACCTATAGTGATATTTTGCCTTTGAAGCTTGCATTATTTTCATGCATTTTTAATGCGTATTTTTACAACCATCAACAACGTATGACGTTGTAATACGGCGACAAATAGCGGTTTTGGGGTCGCAGAGCTGTCCACATTTCGTCTGTCTCTTCTTCCCTGTCACGTTGCTCCTATTCTCTCTCTCCACCATGTGGCTGGCCATGTTGGGAACATCACTGGGGAGATTCTTTCCACAATTAACTCACCCTCTCCCCCACTGGCTCACACTTCAGCATTCCACAGTCCCCTGGAAGGACACTCCCAGTGCCCTTGCAGACGGACGGGGGGGGATGTACAGTAGGCTGCGTTGGCATTAAGCGAGCGGTGGCGGGCTTGGTTCTCTCTCCCGGGAGCTACCTCAGACTTGGCGCTGCCTGTCCCGTCCCGGGGCAGACACAACAAACTGTGTCCCGCATGTCCAACGAGCCGGGACAACCTCAGCGTGGAGGAATCCATCTTGTCAAAAAAAAACTCCGTCGGTAACCCGAGCAGACCATGGGTGTTCCACGTTCTTGTGAATTAAGATTTCATCCATCCTAAATGTCAAGGAGGTTGGGCCCCGACGCAGGATGACTTCTCGCCCTTGATTTCCACTATGTGGAGGTGTATTACCTATATTAGTGGACTTATTTATGAAGTACTATCCTCAGCAATTATTGGAAAAAGATGCCCCGATTCACCCCCATTTCTGAGCATCCCCTGGTAAAAAAGGAACAGTTTAGAAGCTCCACTGGGTATGACTATGATGGATAATTACTCTATACAACGTGACAGTTCTTTGTGTCGTAGCACTATATGCTGTAACAACACATCCTTAGCCACACGCCATCTTCGACAGGAAGGGGTTTGGGACTAAATGATCCCCAAAGCCACAGGTGGTTTTTCAAATCACGCGTCAGCTTTTTAGTCAAATCATTTAGAAATGCGAGTAACATTTGAAGCATCTCACCTTTCACCAGCCGCTCCGTGGTGGACTGTTTCTCCGGTTTGTCTTTGTCCTTATCCTTCCCCGACATCTTCGCTTCGGCTGAGGGCTACTTTCGGGATCAGATCTTGAGGGGCTCTGCTGCCAGCTGGCCCGGAGACGAGCTAGCACCTCCGCCTGGTGGCCGCGCGCTCCGTCCTGACTGGCGGTGGTGGTCGGAGGCTCTAACGTACCGGTACAGATTAGCTCGCGAACGGAGCTCGAGCTCTTGTTGTGGGTCGACTGGCTAATTACCTAGCTAGTTTGCGGCAACATTAATGCTAGCGAGTAATTACGGGACAAAGTAGTAATTCTGACACAAAAACACTGGAGCAATGTAATACACATGAAAGAAGAGAGGCGAGCGTTTGCTGTGTAATAGTTGTCTAGTCCAAATAATACCTGGAGGGAGGCTGCCGCTGTCAGATAATCCGATTTAGTTACTCTTTTCTTCAGCTAGTTAGCCAGCTAATATCTTAACGTGTCGGCAAAGACAGCGACGGAAAACTGGCGTTTCATCTTCTACGTGCGGCCGGTTATTGTAGAAAACAGCCTTGGTTTTACTTGGTGTAGCTAAACAGCGAGAGTCCCTCCAAGATGCAGACAGC
The DNA here is from genome assembly GCF_004355925.1 of Anarrhichthys ocellatus. Classification (NCBI taxonomy): domain Eukaryota; kingdom Metazoa; phylum Chordata; class Actinopteri; order Perciformes; family Anarhichadidae; genus Anarrhichthys; species Anarrhichthys ocellatus. The sequence goes on from NW_022280198.1 coordinate 261,233, forward strand.
GTCTTCACAGTGTATCCTCCCCCTCAGATTAAACTCTAATCTGACAGCAGTGAGGAGACTTCCTACAACATGGTGGAGCCGATGTCACGTGACTATGGAACTATAACGCGTGCTTCAGGGTGCGTCCCAAAATACAAACCTTTTCTAGTGAGGTGACCTGCTTTTAGTCTTTGCTTCTCGGATCATAAAAAGGGGCAAACGCCTCGAGATACTGCTGCAGTGCCGCTAAAGCGTCAACGCATGCGGTGTGTCCAATGCGCCCATAGTGCCTGAAAACAGAGATCATGTTTGTACGTTTAGCTTTTGTTCTTTGAATTGCTATTTTCCCTTCCTGTATTTCTGATCTGTAATACGGCCGATGGGTACCCGATTAGGGTAATGAGACCGGTACCGTGGTTATGAATCGATCCTCTTCAAGACGAGTCACGATTACATACAGTGATTATACAGTGTTAAACATGCGGGAGTCAGAGACACGCATTCAGTCGCAGAAGGTGTAGTTGTGTAACGTTTCAGGAGTTTTCCTGATTTCGCCCAAATGTATCTGAAAGTTTTATTGAATAAACACAAAAACATCATGTTCAACTCCACCAATTCAATTGTGAGCTGAAAACAAAGACAAGATATTTTGCAAGTGACTCTACCTGAAGCTCGTTTACGCCACACAAGAAACGCCCACTCACACGAGAGCCCGCTGTTAGTGATTTAGTACCGTTAATATTGGATACAAATAGAGTAGAGAAGCATTATGTAGATATATTTTCATGAAACATTGTTATGTGTCTTAGCACTGTACATCACATCCTGGCACCATTACACTGGATTAAACCCCTCATTCATTATCTCCCCAGGAACACTAGATGGCTGTCTCGCTTCATTTTCAAACATCTATTGCTCAGTGCAAAACCGCAGCCTACTCTTTACGAGACATGCAACCGCATGAGCCAACCAAGTGACATTAAAGGGAAAAGTCAGATGTGCAATAATAAAGCAACTACATAAAAGCAGATACAAAAATCTGAGATTTATTGAACTTGAAAATAGCATTAAATTCCACTGAAACATTCATGATAAGTAAATACCTACAACATTACACTGAAAATATCACCAACCACATATAAAACCATGGATAGAGGCTCAGTTTGAACGTAAAGAGCAGCTCAACAGCTACACCAACAAACAAGGTGTTAGAAGAGTCATCAGACTGGACTAAGATCAAGGCCATGCACAAACTAATTATACATTGTTAGTTTCTTTTAGAAATGCTGGTTCGTCGCGATTTTGATGTTTTAGCTTCAGCCATTTCTGTACTTCTGTGTGCTTCGTTCGTCCTGCGGTCTACTTCTCGTCGTCACCGAGATGTGACACGAAACATTTCAGAGCCCTGTTAATTCACCAATTAAGAAAAAAACAAAACAATAGAAGCGACTGTGTGTCAGTGTGTCGCTCTGTCTCGGTGTTTCTGCTTCTCGTTGGGGAAGCAATGCCCGACAGTCAGAAGCCGCCTCTTCCTACCATCTGGGTGAACATGAAATCGGCAGCAGGAGGAGGAGAGGACCAACTGCTCTGCTGGCTGGGAGGGGGGGGCTAACCTCAACAGCTGAGCATAGAGAAACAGGCCCAGGTTAGTCAGCAGGACGCCATCAACGTCACTTCAAGTGTAGGCACTCGTGGCTCTTAAACAGTGCACAGCGACAGCGGTTGGGAGGAGAGAAATAAATAAAATGGTTCCTCCAAAACCTGGTTGACCTTTTGAGTCCCTCCGGAAGTAAAATCTTCCTTGCATATTTACAAAAGGAGTGTTTGAGCTCGACTTCACAAATGGATATGTTGGGGAACGGTTTCACGGTTTACTTGCATAAAAAGAAAGAAAGAAAGAAAGAATGGTTGAACACGGAGTGGAAGTCTTTGGTGCTCAAGTGTGAAACTCAAAAGAGCGGTTGCCGTAGTCTCCTGGTCTCCGATCGAGGAGGATTAAAGACAAAGGCCATTATTAAAAACCAAAAGGGAGTGTTTCATTACGACGGGAACCCACAGAGGAACAACACATGTCAGAAGTGTACTGTATGGCTATACAAGAAAAATAAATCCTTCATTTCAGGCAACGGGGCCTCGTCATTCGTTACAAAAGTTCAGCCACTAATCCTCTCCTTCAACTCCCTTTTTTCTTCCACCGAGACGGCCCGAGCGCGACAGTCAGCCATCTTGGGACCGAGCAGGTCTGGACTCTCTCTTGATGACGCGTCCGCATATTGGGAAAGTGACGCGCCAACCACAGCCCTTCTTTTTACACACACGAGTTAATCAGTCTATCATTAAAATAACTCTATTAGCACTATGTATCGTAAAACAGACGCCGACACTCAAATACCTCCATGTACCTTTGTGAATTACTGCACAGTAATTAGGGTCTCTCTTAGCTTGCATATACATTACCAGTAAGTTAGTATGCCTGCGGGTGGAAATGACTTATCAAACCCTTTTTTTTATGACTTTACAGTTCCATAAAAGCTTGAGGAACCAATTTTGAAGGGAGGCGAGAGACGGGTGGGCACCGGCAGGAGACAGAGAGAGTCCCAGCTCAGAGACAGCCTGCGTCGGGCCCAGCTAAAGCGAGGACCGATCTCGTCTTCTTTTTGTTTTGTTTGTTGGGAGCGTTAACGGGAGCGAGAGGTGAGAGCGGATCCACAGAGATCATCGGAGATTCAGCTGAACATGACCAGACCGGCCAGCGCGGGTCTGCCCTCTTGCGTTGTGATTGGTCGTATTCCAAGAAAGGCAGACGTCGTAGGAAAAATAAATCGTTCTCAGAGGAGTTCCAGTAGTGTAAAGTCTGCGACACGCACTCCTCTTGGAGCGGCAACTGCCTTTATCCATCTACTGCATGATGAAGCCAGGCTGCGGGGCCATACGGGGCGGGGGCCGCTGAGGCACAGCCGGTGGGTACTGAGAGAGGAAGTGGTTTGGGTAGCCGGAAGGGACGTTGGGGAAGGGTTGGCCCGTCCTGGGAGGAATCGGCGGGTACGGCGATGCCGAGTAGAAGGCTGAGGGAGGCTGGGGGGCGGCTGTCGCAGCCGGATTTAGAACCGGGGCCGGCTGGGATGGCGGGAGTGGGGGTTTCCTCCTGGGCTGGGCGACGGGGGAGGAGCCGCTGCCGGCCTCGCTGAGGAGGGACGAGGTGGAGGAGGGTTTTGCCGCTGCCGACACATCCTGAGATCGGGAGTTGGGGACGTACGCCTGGGGGAGCCGGTGACCGTTTAGCACCATCTCCTGCAGCTTCTCGATCTTCACCCGTCTCAAGTGGGCCAGCTTTCTGTTGCTCTGGTAGCTGTCGATGAAGGAATCCAGGGTCATGTCGCCATCCAGGAAGGAGTCAGCCATGTTCTGTTGGCAGAAGTAAAGAGATGTGTAACAGTTTTAGGGAGAGAGAATGGAGACATCCCTTTTCACTTGATACGTATAGTTAAAAGAAATAAAGATAAAAGCAGTGCTACACATGCAATGTTGATCTGAGGCAAGATTTAAACCGGGAACATTAACGCTGCGCACCGTGTGACCCATCACCACAACAATGATCTCCAGCGGCAAAAGAAAGAAAAATACAAAACATCCTCACGGTGAGGTCAAGGTGCCGCATTGTCCCCGGGAGTGGGCATAGGGGAAAGCTTCCCAGGATGCACCGGGGGGGGGCAAAGGATTCACAGAGTCTCATTTGATGCATCCTCAGTAGTGTTGTTGTTCTTCACATGGCGTTCTAAAAAACATTTCGACTGTTTGTTTCTACACTTGTTGCCGAATTATTATCACACGAGAATTAGTGATTCTACCGTGAATGACCCGGTGTGTGCAATCAATCAATATATCGCTTGTGCAAATCCTGCTGGTTCGGCCAATATGATGCTAGTCCCTTGGCTGACCTACCAATAGCGTGTGGTGGTAAACTTCAGCACTCGAATGTTAATAAATGACATCACGAAATTGTATAAAAATAAAGGAGTTTTTTCTCAGAGTATTACACCCCCCCCTTACCATCTTCAGCTCCGTAACTATTTATTTATTTTTTAAACCTAAAATAGCCTTAATGTGCAGTCGTGGACAGGTCACTATTGCAGGTATAAAAACTGACCTCTAAGTTAGTCAGTCATTCTGCTGTTTGGATTTGAACAATGACGCGTTTGTAGGGCATCAGCAGGTATATGAATTACTGACGTCAGTCACCGAGGGACACATGAAGTCATCCACTGTGAGCGGTGCAACGCTTACCTCCGTCTCCTCCTCTATTTTGGCTCCCTCGGCCTGCAGCAGGGCCAGCAAGACGTCCAGGGAGGAGCTTCCTGACTTGTGGTCTGTTAAATAAGACAGAGGAACGGCACAAATGTCATTATTCTGACGGACCCCAAGCTGAGCAGCACTTAACACATATTGAACAGATGTAAAACCAGATGGTGACACAATGACTACGATTTGGCCTGCAACTTTTCAACGGTTAGTATTAAAACTAAAGAATTTTCTTTTTATGTGGGTCCGGGGGAATCCATCCATATAAAGGTACGCCCATTTGCATCCAAATCTGTTTTTTCCTCTACTCCTCGTGTAAAATTTGGGGGGAGATTTGGGAGAACATCTCTGGACCAAACCGGAAAAAAAGTTACTTTGGCACATTTTTGATGTTGCATTCCGTTTAGCTTCAGCTGGGCCATCAAAGTTTGTTCAAATGTTGTGGGAAGGGCTTATACTACACACAAAAAAGTATTTTCTCCTCAACGCTTTTGTGCCATGTGACGTCTGTGAGTGGCAATGACCAATTTGGTGCCTTTTGGCCAAAAGGTGGCGCTGTAGCAGCATCATCTATCCTGCTGCACTGGTGACTTTTAATGCTCACTGAATGAGACACTTTCAAAAGAAAAACTTCATTGTGATTATGCATTAACGCAATGAACAGAGTTATTTCACTGTTTTGATAGCTTTTGTGACGAAAGCTCTTTGTCTGTGAAACTTTGCTGCAACAACATCTTTAACATAACAATACAACAATTCATCACCTCTTTCAACACACTCCAGTCACAAGAGACTGGTGTAGCGTGTACACAGATGCAGTCTCAATGAAGTGTGATCAACGGTTCAATTAATGAAATATTTTTGCCAAGCAACCCCCCCCACAAAATAATCCCTCCGTAACTTAAACTGAAATGAACTGAATAATACAGTACTAATAATGGGCCTGTCACAACAAAGCTGAGGCAGGATATGTAAAATGTGGCCGTCTCGGTCCTGTGACGAACAGCCACAACGCCTCTGTTTGCTGTGGACTTGCAAAGCCCCACAGACTCAACAGAAACTGGCGTGGTGTCTCTAAAGGAGGGAGTCTGTTTTGTTTTGTTTCCTAAGCAGTGCTGAACATTAACACCGACTAGGGCGGGTATCACATATGAACAATTAAGACCAATGGCACTGGGTACAGAACTGTCAACTCACCATCAGTCCACCAAGCCTAGACACGATAGAGTGGATCTCTAACTCCAGCAGAGACGACAGTCTAACCTGATGTGCCACCATCGACTCCCCTCTATGTGGGGCCACCTGAACCCTTTTTTCATACGCGTGTGCCGGCTGGGCTTGACTCCGTTTGACTCGGCATGTAAACCCAGCCCAGGCCAGGATTTGCATCTCACTTACAACAGGGCTACCTGGTTGAAGGTGTAACCATGGCTGCGACTGGCAGTCAAAGGAGCAGCTGTAAACACATTTTATTTCCTATATTCCTCACAATAAGAGTCTCCTCTTATTTTGTTATTTAAAAGCTTTCATTATGAAGCAGCAAAAAAACAGGAAATGTTCATCAGCAGCAACTTAACGCCACTCCTACGCAGCTGAAAGCAAACATGAGGGTAAAACAAAATGGATATCTGAAAGTAACAGTGACTAGTAAAAAATAGAGGTCAGTGAGGTCATTAAGTGTTGTTGCAGCTGGCTGGTTAGCTAGGTAGTGCGAGAGTGAGGCGCTCCAACAGAGGTTCTGTTAGACCCAGAGCTACCACTGTCTGGCTCATTTGCTATAACCACTGTAACAAGATAGCTAACGAGCCAGCTGTATGCTAGTTAGCTAGCTCGCTAACTCCACCATGCTTTAGTGCTGCGCTGGTTACAGAAAATTAGCCAATCAAAGTGGTCACTCACCGAGCCGTAGCGGTGTGCTTTCCTACACTGATGACAGTGTGGACGAGGAACAAAGTTGTTCAATTTGACTCATTCGCTCTGGCTCGTTTGTCGTTACTGCTAAAGCTCACCTCAGTGAGTCAGGGACTTGCTGTAAGTCAAACGGACGCCGCTCTGACATCCTGCTACGATTATTTGAATGCGAATGACCCGTTTCCTCGTATTCTATTTCTACAGTGAGCATTCTAAAACGTTCACAATTACAATGCCAACATTGTTTTAGCAGTTATAATGTAATATAATTGATGTTGTAAAATACCACTCAAAACCACTAATGTCAACGTAATGGTGACAGGCTTAAAGTTACTGTGAGGAACTTTTAACTGGTTATGAAACAGTTCATTTAATACTGATGGCTCTATAAGACCTACACAAGTAAGCAAGACCATCAGCGGAGAACAATGGCTATTTCTAAACACTTATTCCTAATGCTCGTCATCGGTGCCACAGAGTGCAGTAAAATTAGTTTTCTAAAAGGGACTCTGGTGTTTGGAAACACTACCACTTTCATCCACAGGGACCGCCAAAATCAACATAACATTTTAATTCTTTGTGGTAGCTTTAATTTAAATTTCTAATATGTTTCATGGTTCATTAAGTGTTAATAATGCTAAATGAGTGCTGGCGGTTAAGTGTGTGAAAGGCAGAGGACAATAAGAAAGCCATATGTTAGCAAAAAAGACTGGCCAAGCTACCTCCACACTTTCTTCAAGAGCGATATTTGCTTTTGAGTACAACAATGAAGTAGCGCTGCAGTTAAAATGTCACGACTTTATCATCTCAGTGTGTCACCTTTGACTTCAGCAATAACATCGACTGTCTCCTTCAATAAGGAAAAATGGGAAATAAGAGCTTAGAGGTAGCTCATTCACATTTTTATCAGTACGGACTAAAGATCCGGTGATAACTCTGGTAAAATTATCTAATTTTAATGATCTAGCTTTGCAATAAACATCTGCCCTGAAGATGTAGTGCGTGACAACTACACACAAGGAGTATTAGGGGGCGCCAGACCCATTTCCTGCTCCAAGTTTCCTGTATATTTCCAGTGAATATTATCTGTTCCTCCAATAGAAGGCCAGAAAGTAACAATATAACTAAACCTCAAGTAATTTTACTACGTCACTACTCCAGCACTCTTGCAGTTTAACAAGGTTTAAATAACTAGCTAAATGCCTGAATTACACAACAAGCTTGTCAAACCGGCTGCAGTTCGCCCTGTAACGTTTAGCACGTCAGAGTCCATAAGAACAAGATCCCTGATAATGAAAGACTGCATCACACAGAACAGAAACAGTGAGCGGCAAAGCACTAATGATTAACGTTGCACAAGGAGCAGCTCGGCCACTTTTCTTGTTTCATGTGTCGGCAGGCTGACCTGTGAGAGACAAACATGAAAAAGATCTTATGCAACGTTGTATAGTTTCCACCCTGGATGGCCATGACGAATCATGAGCCGAGAAAAATAGTTTTGAGAGATTCCACAAACAACCATTAGCAAGACCGAGATTTCTTGTCAAATTGCCATATTAACTGAGGATTAAAAAAAATGTGTCTGCGCTAGATGCCCCAAAGAAAACCAACTCATGTTGGTGTGCCAAATTTCACTGGCATATTTTGATTGAGGGGGAAAAAAGTTCCAAGGCGTAACGAGGCTCCAGCAGCATTCCCCTCACAAAGTTGCGATTCTCTGGCCGAGCGGAGAGCCCCGCCGGGAGACCACGACACAAAGTCTGGGCCTGGAGATCATGAGACAGCTATTTAGTAAATGAATCCACATCGACCCCTTTGCTGTCATTCTCTCTCTCTCCCGCCCTCCCACCTTCCTTGCCTGCCGGCCCCCGTCATCCACCACCCACCACTCCCTCCCGCTCACTGTGGCTGTTTTACACCAGCTCGCCTGGCAGCACAAAAGGCCCCACTGTGGGCCGTGGATGCTGGATGGTTGTGGTGATGGGGCTGCCCCTGCCTCCTTCTGGCCTCTGGAGTCCAATGGACAGTGAAGGGTAAGGCAGAGGCCACACATTTCCTGGGAGAAAAAGGTTAGGGAGGGCAGTGGTGCTGGGGTAACTGCATGCAAAAAAAAAAACACAAAAAAAACAGCAAGTTACTGTAGGTTGGATCCTTCATCTGGGTCAAACGGCTCCATTTCTCTTGGCTGCGAGCGTCGCGGTCCTTCCCCAGCTGCTCTGCACAGAAAATCCACAACTACGACGGCTGGTGCATGAGAGGCGGGGCGAAGGAGGGGGGGGCACCGGGTAACCTACATTTGACAAAAGCCATCGCTTTCTGACAACACACTGCTGCATCGGTGTGTTGAGTCCTGTATGAGGAGGGGCTTTGGATGTTGCGCCGCTTCAGGTCGTGAAGCAAAGACTTAAGGGAAAGGTCAACGAGCAAAACGTATGCTACTTCCCAGTAGAAACACTCGAATAGCCGATATTTAAATCATCAGGTAAGAGTTGTAAAAACAAATGCACTAACAGCTGAATGGTTATTTTCCTTCCTCCGGTCATGTGAATGAGACCGAGGGTTGGGAGGGGGGGGCTGAAGGAAACGCTAGCGTGCTTTCTTCATGGGCCCCATAATGCAGAAGATGGCCGGGAGATCCAGGTAGCTTCTATACCAGGCATGGGCAAACTACGGCCTGCAGGCCATATGCGGCCTGTTAGGCTTTTTAATCCGGCCCGTTAAATATTGGTACAAAATTGTCCAAACTATAATAGAGACTAGGGCTGGGCGGTATACCGGTTTTAATTTCCCGTATGATATAAATTCTTCACACACACCGTCATACCGCCGCACAGCCGAAACAACTGCAGTCTGACTTCAACACGCAGCTAAATGTATTGTTCGCGCTGAAAGCTCTGCAGCCGGAGCTAGTTCTCTTATATGTATTGAGAGGGAACCCTAGTCATGGTCATAACTTTATAACACAACAATTAATAACCCACAACTAACGCTCTTTAACAGAGCAAAACACCACGACACAACAGTCTGTGACACAAACAATTTCTAACACTAATAATTGTACATTTATAAAACTTCACCGTCGAACTGCATGCTGGGTACAGCTCACTCACGAGCCTGCTAGCACAACAGTCTGCTAACAGCTTGGAGAGGCTCCGTGGCTCCAGTTACGTTACATTAAAGAACAGAACAGAGCGATGCAGGATGAACAAAGACAGACCGGAGATGCACCGATAGAGTTTGACACATATGCAACGCTGATTACCGTGTAATATGTGTGGTATTTGTTATAAATGTACGTTGGTACATATAAGCTGTACATGGAGGGGCTTAAGACCCAGGGGAATGTAGGTGAAGGAAACAGGAAGAGACGGAAGACACGCCACACAAACAGCTGTTCACCGCTCGTCACGATCCTGCAGACCAGTGATTCTCAACTGGTGGTACATTGCGGACCCGTTTTCAGTGGGTCGCGGGACTTTGCTTTATGCAGCGGAGTTATTCACGCTCCTCTCCAGCATTTACGGCACTTGTACAGCGGTGCAGGAAAAACACCGACCAATGCGTTCTAAATCACGTCACATGATGCAGTTTAGCCGATAAAATAAGGGTATTCTGATACGTTTCCTGACGCCAGTGAGATGTACCCACACCGTGACACAGGGGGAGAGACAAGGAAAGACATTACAGAGCAGAGCTCTAATAATGTTAGATGTGAAAGTCAAATATCTGTATGATCCCTTCAAAAAAAGCAAATTCCAAAAAACACCTCAGATCGGTTCTGAGACTTGACACAACCAAACTGACACCAAACGTTGATGCACTGACAAAAAAGGGTGACCACCAACACTGTACCCACTGAAATTAAATGTTAAAAGTTCTCTTTACTTTTTCGGTCATGGCTTTTACTTGTAATCTATATTAGTTCACACAAACACTCCATTCATCTGCTACTGGCCCGGCCCGTCTCTCAAATTTTAAAACTCAATGTGGCCCCTGAGCCAAAAAGTTTGCCCACCCCTGTTCTATACTCATGCACCACTGCAACGTATCGTCATAAAACAGTTTGTATGATATCTTATGGAAAGTTACTCCTCATTTTTCCTACGTTTTCCTACGAAAGCCAGCAACTCATGTCAATTTCCGCTTGTTACATGCAAACAGCCTTTTAATGGACGGAGATCTCAATTTTGATGTGGTGTCATAATTGAACTCAATGTTTCTCAAAAAAAAAAAAAAAAAAAAAAAACTGGAACTTTATACCAAAAAGGCTGCAGACCCCTGTTACACATACTGGAAGCAGGCTTTTCAGAGTCTGCATGCCTCGCAGGGCAGAAGGCAAAGTCAAACTTTTATCAGCGTGGCAGAGCAGTCAGCATACTATTTTGAGCTGGCTGCTTGGCAACCGCTGCATGCGTCACCAAGGTCACAAGAACTGTCCCTCCCTCTTCTTTACACACTAGGAGGTACTGTGAAGGTGCGCCTATTAAGGGTTCTGACAGCCCTACAAGCGCTTATGAGATCTTGCAGCAGAGGTGCAAATCAGATCTGGAACTTGCTCAACCCCCAAACAGTGAGTTCAATCGCAGAAACGCGACAGCTGGGCTTCTGGTGGGGAAAAAAGGGAAGCTTACGGCATCTGACGGGAAACACGAGAGACCGGAGAAACCGGTCTGTTCAGTGTGTGTTCATGCAGAAGAACAAACAAAAAAACATAACAGCACAGCTTCCTATGAGGATGACTGAGGTTAACTCTAAAACTAGAGGCAGATCATTTAAGTGAGCTGAAAGTGGTGAAGTTGCACCGCATTTACATCCCAGAACCCTCGTCACACCACTCTCTCTGTCCCCGGGTTGCCAGTTCGTATCTCAGCCGTCACTATAAAATAATCAAAAGAATAATCCTTTAGGTTTCAGCGACTGTTCCGTTTTCTGATTAAGACACCGAAGAACTGTAAATGATTTGATTTCATTCCATGTCTGAATAAATGTGGACGTGTGCTGACATTGTCTTCATCCTTGAAAATATTCGGACTTAAAAATATGAGTTTTGGTAAAATAGATATTTATCACAATGTATTGCAGTACTAAAAATATGTTGAGACCGGAGTTGGCCTTGATTTCCGGTTTAGCCAGTCCGAGCTCAAACCAGTTTGATTTTGTGCAAACAGGCTGAACCTGTGCCGATGGCGCCTAAATCAGACTTGTGTTGCATTATAAATAAGCAATATGACAACTATTAACATCATATTATATTGCTAATGAACTAACGGAGCCACTAGCTGTGATATAGTACCCTGCTGTGCTCTGTTTTCTAGCGGCGGCGTGATGGAGAGTACGTTTCAGTGGAGGTGGAACTTGTTTCTTTACAGGGCTTGCAAAGGCAATAAAGTAGTCTATGACTGAGGTATGAGTTTACAGTTGGTTACCTCCTCTGCGTTGTGGAGGTTGGTTTATGACGTTATTCTGGCAACACTCCTCGTCTTTGTGCTTCTTCACAGTTAATTTTGTTCACACGTCCTCTGGCATTTTAGAGTATCTCGCAACAAATTTTGCCAACCCTCTTAACCCAGTGAGCCACGGTCGTCCCAAAATATGTATATAATAGATGAGCATACCGGTCCAGTGTGGGGTGTGAGCAAATGAACGGCGCTCGGAGCTGCAAAGCTTCCCTGTAATATCAATTGTGTTTGAACCCAACGCTAGCAGAGACCTACATTTAAAGTAAAATGTATATATTGTGTATATTGTGTCAGATTTCCTGTCTGAAGCTTGTCGTTTGAAGCCGCATGCATTTTGTCTATGTATCGGTTTTCCAATGACTTCATGGACAAGAGTGCTGAAATTTGTTAAGGGCTGGAAAACATTAAAGATTCAAGCCGCTGAGAGGAACTAATCAATAGCTTTCTTTTCCTTCCCTCTCTTTCATGCGACAGCTGTACTGCTGCTGTACCTAGGGTGGATTTGCGGAGCTGGTAGGACTCGAAGCTGTCCTGGAGACAGATGTAGCGCTTGGTGAGCTCCTCCTTCTTGTGATCCAGTCTGGGCTGCAGGGCCAGGTTTTGCTCCGCCAGGGTCCGGTTGCTGACCAGCGTCGTCTCCTTGCTCTGCTGGACTTCCTGCATCTACAAGGGAGACGACAAAAACAACACCATGTGAGAAAAATATGCAAAGCTAGTAGTATTTGTTTTTCTTTCATGCTGGATTTAAACTGAACCCGGGTGAGGGGAAGACGTCCTTCTCTGCAAATAATATTGATTCATTGCTGAGAAACATCCGAGAAATAAAAAAGAAAGTTATTGTAGTGAATATTAATCATCGCACTGAACCCGCCAGGTTTTTCCCACACGGCTCCCATGAGCCTCTTCCCATATTTTTAGAAAGACAAACCGGGAGGACAAATGTGTCATCGAGCTGCCCAAAATCAGCAGCCTCTCTTTACGACGAGAAGAGGAAACTTGAGTCTTCATTTTGCAGCATTATACAATGAGGGGCCAGAGGGAACAGACAACCGCAATGGCTGCCCCATTACTAAACAATGAACAGACCATCCGACTTGTTACAGCAGGAAAACCACAGGTGTATCCAATAATAATCATGGCTGCATTTCATTCAGGCGTGCAGGTACAGAACTACAGCAGTGAAATGCCTGGAAAAGCCTCTGCCACTCACCACCGGCTGCTCCTCAATGAAATCAAATATAAACACAAACACAATTAAGGCTGCAACTAACGATTTGTTTCATTATCGATTCATCTTTAAAATGTCAAAAAATAAAAGGTGTAAAATTGCCAGTTTGCAGAGAACTTCAAATGTCATGTTTTATTAAACCTAAACGGTGTTCACTTTGGCATTATTTACAATTAGGCGGAAACCTCCAGGTCTGAAAGTGAAGCCGATGCAGAAGTGCCTTAAAGCTGCATTCTCTCTAGTGTCCACCAGGGGGCGACTCCTCTGGTTGTATAGAAGTCTATGAGAAAATGACTCTACTTCTCTCTTGATTTATTACCTCAGTAAACATTGTAAACATGAGTTTATGGTCTCAATCTCTAGTTTCAAGTCTTCTTCAATACAGCATGATGTTCATTTAGTACATTATGGTCTATTTAGAGTCAAACAGACCATAAAGCAGGGGATGCTTTAGGGGCGGGGCTCCACAGTGATCGATAGGTCTCTACCACAGCGTTGTCCAGTCTGCAACTAGTCCGTGTAACAACTATTGTAACAAGTATTTTGTTCAGCATTCAGTTGAACTCAGCTCCACACTCATTTCACTTCTGGTTGCAAAAAACAAAGATGGCGACGGCCAAAAAGACGAACTCGAGCCTTCAAAACGGCAGTCAACAAACCAACGGGTGATGTCACGGTGACTACGTCCACTTCTTATATACCAGTTTATTAGTGGTGTAACGGACCACTGTTGATCCGTGATCCATACGGATCCCCTCTCGGTTCATCACGCATGTGAACCGTGGATTAATGACACAGTTTAACGTTAACATCAGTGTGAAATAAAGTTTTATTGACAATCGTTATCCGCCAATATTCAGTAAAATATGAATCAGGACATCTGTATTTATGCTTTTCTAGTCGCTGATCATGTTACATTGTAAACAACCAATTATTGTTTAACGTAATCATGATGTGTTCACATGTAATCTGTAAAATGTAGTGTTGGTGAGAAACTTGAATAAATCCAGTAGTTTGAAGGAGATGTTTTCACAGCAACATAAATAGATATTAGAGATGATGTATAACCTGTTTACATGAACTATCAACAGACTATAATACATCAATAAAACTACTTATGACAATTTTTATTTTATTTAATTTAATAAGATAGAATTTTTTATTTACATATTCGAATTATGCGTTTTTATGAAGAAAAAAACAATACATTTCTATGACAAAGTAAAAGGATAACTTCAAATTATTGGTCTGCACCGACTTGAGCGGTTCAAATGCTCCACTCCCTCCGTAAAAAAAAGGCTGAAATATAGGAAATGTAGGTTAAGAGCTCGTCTGGATGGACCACAGTCCTGAATTTTGGCGAGCTGGTGGAACAGCTCAACCACAAAGACTCGGGTCGCCGTAGTAATACACCTCTAAAATTAGAAGCACATTTTGCTTCAGCAATTCTTACGATCAAACTCATTTCAGTTGCACTCCTTTCTCTTGTGTGACCACTAGTTAAAAGCCACATGAAATCTCACAGGATGTCGTTACATAAGTGTGAAACAGGATGAGTCTGACACCAAGCTTTGGCTCCAGAACTCTGACCTACAAACGTGAATGATGTTCTGTGGAGTCCCCACTCTCGGCCAAAACCATCAAATTTGCTACTAGAAAAGTATTGAAATATTATTATTGGAGTTGGACTGCTAACAGCTTACTGCAGATGTGTCGGTATTAGGGCTGGGCGATGCGTTAAAAATGTCAATCTCAGCCCAACAACTGCCGATTGCTGATTTGTTTGTGCCAATAAATTTGCGAAATAGAACAACAAACATCGCCTGAAACAAAAAAGTTAACCAGCAACGTACTCAGCCATTCGCCGAATCGTCCAACTCTAAATCGGTAGATATGCAACAAGAGATTGCACAACAGAAATGGCAACCTGGCTTCGGCGTCATTCAGAAAGTGTTTCCATCACATACTTCGTCACCCAGACAGTACTCGCGAGTTGATGTTACATGTAAAATGTCCCGCTCAGTGTGCATCTTGCTCCAAAATCCAACAGATCCCATCAAGATTTATGATATATGTATGTTATAATAAATAACTATCAGCTGACATATGGTGATCATATCATTTTGAATTCCTACGTATCTATATCAGCATGAGCCTCTAAAGAATCCATTAAAACAGCTGCTCATCGAGGCACTTATTTGAACTGCTGCGATCATGCTCTGGATTAGCAAAGCCCCCCCAAACATAAGAAGCGAGAGATGATCCTCGGCTTAATCTCGACTCGCTTCAAAATGCAACGTAAAGTGGAAAGCTTAAAACGAGCCGTAAACATCGTGCGTTTGACGTCGGAGAACTGGGTCACCTGCAAATCGAGATCATGCTGGCTTTCAGCGCAGTGGACACTCACAGGGTGTCGCTGGAGAGATCCAACATTTTTTTTAAATATGTGCTGCTGCCTGAGCAAAGAAACAACTACTATTACACACGCATGTTGCCTTCTTGGGTATAAAAAGCGACACACGGCATCTACAGGTACGACAAAATTCAAGTTCAACTCACGTGAAAACAGGATCCACTGAATCTAAACAAATTCACGACAGAAGGATTTTGTATTATTCAAAAGGGCGACGCGTGCCGCCTTCAGTGCATTTTTTTTGCAAAACAGGGAGATTATGTCCTCCAGGGGAGCATGCGTCTGTACACCTCTGGCAAGAAGGGTACGTGTCTGCATACTCCAGCTGTGTAGTTCTCAGCGCTATCTGGTTTCACTCCACGTCCCATGACACCGCCTTTTGTTCCCGTACAGTCACAAAGAGAGGACTTCCCCCGGGCCGCTCCACCTCTGGCATGTCTTCACTTGTCTGCTTCATCTCTCCAGTAGAGTCTCATGACTTAACTCAAGTCAACAACTGCGGCGTCCTTTGAGGTACACGAGTCTCCTCCCTCTAAGTAAGCTACGGGGAACTGCAAAAAAAAAAGAAACCACTGGGGACGATGGGGACACAAGGGGTGTGGATCACAACAACAGAGCTGGCAACACGAAAAGGCCCAGCTAGCTGCACAACGTGCGTCCAAATGGAGAAATATAACTTGTGTGTGTTCTTTCGTGCTTTTTGTGAGGTGAAATGGATCCAAAAGCACTTAAGCTGACGTACAGCAGCTTTAGTTTCTCATGTTTGAGAAGAGCGGCTTTTGTTTTGTTTGTTTTTTAAAATCAGATATTAGCTAGAAGGAAAACACACAGCGCCATGACAATGGGCAAGAAGTCCCATTTTCTGACTATGTTTCTAATTATCGATTACTAAAAATAAAGTGTTCACACACACTACACACAGTGGGAAAAAGTCCCCCAACACCGGGGATCTGCCGGGAGCTGATTCAGCCCCACACCGCTGGAACTGACTACTTTGGAAACAGAGTGGGAAATAATCTGGAGCGCAAATCCTGTATAAAAAAAGAAGGGGGAAATAAAATGAAAAAACCTTTCCAAGAGCTATGGTTTATTATCGGTGTGTGTGTGGAAACACTGAGGCTTATCATCAGACTGGTGAAATGATAAGACTGCAAAGCAGGTACACCTTCATTGGAAAGTGCTGACTCCTTGTGCTGCTGGATCGAGGCCACAAAGAAAAAGAAACGGCCCAACGAACTCTGAAATGTCAATTAATGGTGCTTTTGCCAACTGCCTCACGTGCCTTCGTCGTGTGAAACCACTTTAGACATATTCTGAATGAACAAAGTAATCTGGTGAATTCGGCATAGCTTTATTCAACGACACGGCAACTAATAGCTAAGAACATCTCTGTTGTTGCGTTAGTACTAGTCATTGTTCCGGTGTCCACCGAGCTCAGTCGTGTTGTAGATGCGGCTGTTCAGTCATGTGCTCCTCGGTATCGGTCTACCTGCGCCGTCACTCAGAAATTGGCAGTTTCGTGAGAGGAGTTTCGCGCGACGACCTGTCTGACAAGTGTGAGGAAGCTAGGCCATAGCTTCAATACTTACTGAGAATGACTCAGCCTTCATTAAACAGTCTTCTTGTCCACATACTACTGAACGTAAACGAGCTTCGACACGTCGTAAACTGGTCCCCTCTGAGGGTTCAACTTGAGACAATGCTCCGCTCCCAAGGTTAACGACTTGTGCCTTATTTTGTTTTCCAGAACAATGAAGTTCAGTTGACAACACATATTAGTGATAAGAATCCTCAACGTGATTCGAAGCAGCCATTACTGAACCGTAGGAGACGCTGTGAAAGCACAACAAAGGGTTGAGGGGAAAGAAAGAAAAAAACCAGTGACCGAGAAAAAGGAGTCAGTAGCTAACGCTGGACTACAAAGCCGATCGCTTCACGTACCTCGTCCATCTCCTGGACCATTTGTGTGAGTTTTTCGTCGTCCTCTAGAATTTCGTTGAGTTGAGTCATCGAGTAGGCGCTGAACTTGTTGTTAAAACTCGACATTGTAGCTCTGGTTGTGTGCTTCTCTCCGCCTGAGATCCTCTTCTCGCTGCTCAGATTGTGACAGCTGACTGAGCTTCTCTTACAGGAAGTAGAGTCAGGCCCAGTGCTGCCTTCACGTGCTGTCGGACATATGGCGTCCAACGGTAAACCTCACAACGAGTGTCGATTGCGGAAAAAAATACGGTGTATCTAAATATTTTACCAAATTCGACGGTGTCAGCTAATTAAGATTATAATAACATAAATAAAACATACCAATCTTTTTTTAATCATTCGAATATTATTTAAAGATATAATAAATATCTTATTTGTAAATTAAAGTCATCACAGAGGAGACATTAAATGCAGCATTTGGTATTATTAGTGCCCGAGCACCGACAATTTCGGGCCGTGAGATCCCTATTGAAACTGAAGGAATTACTATTATTATTTGTCTGTCCACGGAATCGCCTTTTTGGGGGCTTTATCATATCCCGAAACTCCCCATATTTGGCGAGCATATCAGGATTGCGGTAAAATTTGATATTTTATGGGTCTCGTACTCGAGTCTGACAAAATTGCTCGCTAGCGCCCCCTATAAGTTTGACCGGCGGCGCCTCTCACCCAGTAGTATGTCCGATTTACTTGAAATTTGACACACATGTCCAGCTCCGCCTATTCTATATATACACGTTTTTGCCACCTCCTCCTACACGCTGGGTCTGATTGGTACCAAATTTGCTGTGGATCATTATTGGATCTATATCATCAAAAGTTACAAAAAGCTTGTTGATATCTCATTGCACTAAGAATATATGAACCAATGAACTTAATAGGGCCATGGCCTTCTACAGCAATATATATAACTTCAAAACCATGTGGCCTATCATCACGAAATCTGTAGCATATGTCCACATTGTGTTCTGTAACATACCCTCAAATTTTCATTCCATACAATAACTAGGGGGCGATACAGTAATACAACCATTTTTATTCATTTTTCATTGTTTTCAGGAGTGGTACTTTAACAAATTCCTCCCACAGAATTTATGCGATCGACTTCAAATTTGGTCAAGATGATCTAAAGGCATGTCTCTTGGAACCATGCTAAAAAACTAACAGGAAGTTGGCCATTTTGATTTTTGTGTGAATTTTCCCTTGACTTCTAGTCGCTATACTGTGTGCCATCTTCATTTACTATTAACCTGTAACATATACACAATATTTACACATCTGAACAAATCTCACAAGTGTTACCTTTATTATAACATAAAAACTATTAAAATAGACCTTGTAGTTACAGATTTACAGTCTTTTTAGTATGGGTATGCAATTTTCGAGCAGAGGCCTAAAAATAGGGCTAGGGCCCAATGGGTTAACAAACTCCTCCTCGAGACTCCCTTTCATATTTGGTCATTACAATCTAAAGCATGTTCTCTAGTGCCACATAGTGGATACAGGAACTATTGGAATATGTGCACTACATGATTTCCAACATCACACACTCCAAGCATTAAAAATACGTCTAACTTTTGGGCGCGCTGTCGCAGATATTTATGGCTGCGTCTGCCGGCGTCCCGCCAGTACCCCCGATGTGCGGGAGGATGCGAGAGCCCGTACATCGCTGCTTGCAGCTTTAATTTATGTTTGTTTCCATAAAGGCCAACATACAGTTTATTTACATATAGTTTATATTAAGTGATTTATAAAATTTCATTATTTATCTCTGGTCATTGATTTATCCCCATGACAGACAATCATATATCTCTGTAGTGAATTCTATTCAACAGACAAAGGCACCCGTCTTTTCTTTGTAGTCATTACAGCACTTGTTGAATTACCAATGATGCAATTGAACAACACATTTCTACACGTGCCACTGTGAAATCCTTATAAAAGCAAAAAAAATCCTGAGGAAGACGTAAGTAAAACAATAATTTATCTGTCTGGATTGTAATGACAATTCAAAAGAATTAACACAACCAGTACTACAGTACATTAACTGCAACATTTTGCCTATCATTGAAGCTGATGTATCAGTTAGTGATAGTGGACATTCATTTATTTCCAGTGGTAATACCAACTCTCTGTGATGTGTCATCATACATTCAAATATATTTTTTGTATTTTTCAAGAGTGTTTTGAGTGTTCTGTAGTGTAAATTTAGTCTGAGGATCAACTGTACATATGGAATTCATACACATAAATCCCGGAGTGTCCAAAACAAAATAATTCTATTAAACCCTCAAAAACATCCAGCAGTCCATTCCCACACACTGCAGTTCAATCTCAGTAGTGCACAATGCACTCTGGCTCGCTGCTGCTTTGTCTCCTCCGCTGCCGTCCGCCGCCAGACTTCCGGTTGACTCCTTCGGCCGGGTTGAGGACCTCCTCCCCCGTCTCGATGCCCAGAACCTGCCTCTGCACCAGCTTGCAGTAGAGCCCCCTGCCGGCCATCAGCTGAGCATGAGACCCCTGCTCGGCCACACGGCCCCTGTCGATCACGACGATGTTGTCCGCCCTCTCCACTGTGCTGAGCCGGTGGGCGATCACCAGCACCGTGTGCTCCCACATGATGTCGTTCAGAGCCGTCTGGACCTGCGGCAGAGAGACGCCGGCGGTCAAACAAAGTGGTCCCTGAGACAGCTCAAAGTTCACCAGCGCAACCTTTTTACTTACGATGTGTTCGCTCTCCGCATCCAGGGCGCTGGTCGCCTCGTCCAGGATGAGAACTCGAGGGTTGCGGATGAGAGCTCTCGCGATGGCCACCCGTTGTTTCTGCCCCCCCGGACAACTGGGTGCCTTTCTCACCAACATCTGGGGAACGACATGGAGCGATAATTCAGCTGCATGACTTCATCTTTACTAGGCACTTCCTTTTTGTTAATAAAACAATAACATGTACGTAGGTACCCATAGTGCTTTTCAATACTAAGTAATATTTGAGATGTTATTGGGGACAAGATCCCGCTGAGCCTAAAGGTGAACGAGACCAGTGCAGGGAGGCTATTGTGAGGGCGATAGTTTAAATTCTAACCCTAAAATAGTATTGACTCGGGTAAGTATTGCCAGCAGTGTGCGAGATTCGGGCCCTTCTCGATGCTTGAGACCCCTAAAAAGCATCAACAGCAACATTTTGAGGGGGTCTCTGGAAAGAACGTCACTAAAATGTACTTTTAAAGCTTACTATATCCAGCAGTAGTTGTTAACCATCGTTAATATAAATTTCTGTTCCAACCACATCTACCGCCATCAAAACAGGAAGTCAGTCGAGAAGTAGTAAAGTTGCTTGATTTGATTGGCTGCCTCGGTCATTTGTGACATTGACTTGTGGTGCTGAAAAGTTGAGAATATTTTAACTTTTATACGCGTCTCAAAAACCCCAGAAAAAGGTGTACACTAGGTGCTCCATACCGTAGGAAAACAATGGTTTAGCGGGCGACACGTTTCTAGCCTTTTTTGTTGAGGAAAAATATGAATCAGCCCCTCTTTATCAACAATACTGCCGATTGTCTCCTGTAATGATGACCTGTCTCATAGCCTGTAGGCAGGGCCTTGATAAAATCGTGAGCATTAGCCTTGGTGGCAGCCTGCACCACATCCTCCATGGGGATGTCAGTCAGGCCGTAGGTGATGTTCTCCTCCACCGTCCGGGCAAACAGCACAGGTTCTTGGCCCACAAGGCCTACCTGCAGAAACAAACAGATGGTTTATGTGTGAAAGACACTTAAAATAGCTCCCGACTAAAGTTAGAAATCCCTAGAAAACCCTGACTTACAATAAGCTAAGTTGCAAAGTACTGAGGGACAGACTAACGCATTATTAGTCGTGGTCTTTTCATTCGTTTGATCTGATGACAATACGTCTCATCATTAACAGGGACATGTATCAATCACATTGCTATAGACTGACCTTGGAATGGAGGTAGTCGTGGCGCAAGGCGTGAACAGGCTTTCCGTCTAGCAGCACCTGGCCCTTCTGGGGAAGGTAGAAGTTTTCCAGCAGACTCACACAGGAGCTCTTCCCGCTGCCTGAAGGTCCCACGAGGGCGGTGACCTCCCCGGGCCTCAGCGTGAAGGACACCCCCTGCAAAACACATCCATTCAGGAAGTAAACTTGAGAAAGTTGATAAGCAGTATCAAAAAAACAAAAGAAAGGAAGTGGGGTGGGTGTGGTGCTCGGTTCAAGGCTATAGGACAGGGGTCCCCAACTGGCGGACCGCGGTCCGGATCCGGACACAGACGCAGTTGCATCCGGACCTAAAATCGATAGTTCGGAATCATACATATTAGGCAGCGAATTTGTACTTTAACCGGCGCATCTTATTTAGCCTTTACGGTACTTGTTCAGCAGTGCAGGACACACCGACCAATGCGTTGTGAATCACATCACGTGATGCAGCTCAGCCAATCAAATATGGGTATTCTGACAAGTTTCCTGACTCGAGTGAGATGAGATGTACACACACCGTGACACACGGGGAGAGACGAGGAGAGAGAAAGAAGAGCAGGAGAATTGTCCTAATCAGAGAAGTTATCTCACATGACGTTCTCCAAAAAGAGAAACGAGTTCAGAGAGAACAGCATTTATAAGCAAGAATGAACAGAATCTTCTATGTTAATTCTTCCCACAGGCAGTTAAAACCAGCATGTCTCACATGTTCAGAAACCTTAACTATTGATTAAAGCGGTAAATGAAGCGCACTACGAGACAAAGCACAACTCTTTTGAGCAAACGTATCCACCCACATCTAAATGACACAGAAAATAAACCTGAGAGCCCAAAATGACCAGAATCCTAACACAGTAATTCACTGACCAACAATGATGTTAACATAGAGAATAGAGCTAAACAAGTGTTAATAACCACAGAAAGTCCTGTCACTGATTTATCTTTTTAAATGACAAAAATATAATATTTTGGCTTTTTATTGACATCACTTCACACCTGAATGAACTGAATTTAAAGCTGCAGGACAATTCAGTGAAATGAATTTTTCTAAAATGAATTACTTTATTTTATTAAGATGCACATTCTTGAAAAGCTTTCTGTTATGTCAGTTATTCTTTAATCAGACATTATTGTACTTGAAAAGAGAAGAACATTTATGTATGTATTTCTATGTATTATTTATAATCCATCCAGTTAAATTTGAAAAGTGAGAATAATAATTTGTTAAAATATAATTGATGTGTACTTTCTTTGTTACTACTAATAGACTTCTTGAATATACATACATACATACATACATACATATACATATACATACATACATATACATATACATACATA
>NW_022280198.1:288838-301338 GCF_004355925.1 Anarrhichthys ocellatus
GAATTTAAAGACATCACGTTTGCCTACTATATACACACATTGTCTAATACTGATCTGAGTGAATTAGAAACACTTGGCCCCGCCTGGAGCCAAACCGAACAGTTTTGAACAGTGTGAAGAGTTATACAGAGTTTATCAACACACGGCGGCGCACGATCCCTCGGAACACACCTTGAGAATATCAATGTCGGGACGCGTCGGGTAGGCAAACGTGATGTCTTTAAATTCAACCACACCGGCGCACGTGTCTGGAGCCTCTGTGCCCTCTGCCAGGTGTTTGGGTTTCCTGTCCAGGTACTCGAAAACTTTCTCGGCAGCCCCAACTCCCTGCATGAGGCCCGTGTACACCGATGCAATGCTCTGGAAGATGAAACCGCACACACCGTCAGTTAGAGGGGATTCGTGGCTTCAGACACGTGTGAAAGAAATGAATAAAACGGATGAAATACCTCCAGACATTCCCCCAGTTCGAGCATGTATATGAAAAACGATATCAAGGCACCGCCACTCATCTGACCGGTTACTACAAGATGGCCGCCGTAGTAGAGGATAGCAACCTCTAAAGCAAGCTCAGAGATCTGAAAAAAAAAAAACCACAAGCCCACACTGTGACACGCAGGTATGAATGAATCACTAGTATTTGTACAGATTTGGAGCTCTACGTCTTCGTCCAAAGGGGCCGACCGCCGATACCTACCGAACTGGACCACATGTAGCCAGCGTAGGCCAGGGCTTGTTTTTTGTTGAGCTGGAACATGACCAACAGCTTGCCGTAGTAGGAGTCGGCCTCCTCGCCCTCGTTGGCAAAGCTCCGCACCGTCCTCATGGCCGATATGGTCTCCTCCGCCACCTTATTGGCCTCCGCGAGGACCGTTTGCACCTCTTTTGTCAATTTCTGAAAAAAAAAAAAAAAAAAAGTCACAAATAGAACTTTGAATTTGATTTCATCTGCCAATGAAACGCAGACGTAAAAAAAATCTCCTTCACCTTATAGTAATCGCCATAAAATTTGGAGACGAGGCTGAGGAAAGGGAAGCCCATGACGGCCACCAGCGTGAGCTTCCAGGAAATCCCGAACATGAAGATAGAGAAGCCGGCTCCCTTGACCACGCTCCGCAGGAAGATGTTGACATTCACAGAGATGAGGTCGCTCACTTGGGTGGTGTCGGCCGACAGGCGTGAAATTATGTCACCTGCAGGGTGATGCGGGCAGGTAACAACATTAAAAGAGCATCCCTTTTGTCGGAGAAGCCCCGCCCCCTGCGGCATACAGGGGGAGAAATCAATAATACAGGAGGGGTGGATGTATAGTGTTCGTATATCACCTGTATGGTTTTCATCGAAAAAGGCAATTTCCTGCCTCATCAGAGTTCTAAAGAGATGGTTCCTGAGCCGGAGGTTTAACTTGCCGAACATCAGGGTAAAGACTCCTCCGCGTACCCCCATCGCCAGAGAACTGAGGAGAGGGTGAAGGTGTCGTATGGCATTCCTGTCTGGTTTGGCATAAGGGACGTCACGGCTATCAATCTAGTGGAGCGGCTTAGCCACATGTCATTATATATCATCACGCTCTCCTTCCTGACCCCCCCTCCTCTGTGTGCTACCCAACAATGTCAAAATGCCAAAGCAATTATAAATTCTGTTACGATAAAGAAAACAGTCGAATCCTAGTTTGCGATACTTTGGTGTAAACAAATACCCGTGTCACCTTTTGTTGATCTGTAAGTGTCTCTCTCAGGCAACTTGTTTTAGTTTGAAAATGCACACAATGCTCAACATCAAAAGTCGGGATGTTCCGATATCAGGTTTTCACTACACGATTATTGCGATATCTATAGAAAATGTGCAAAATAAAAATATTATAAAGCTATCAGTCAAATTAATTAGATTAAAAATAAAAGTGCAGGGAGGTGGAGAAAGTCTGTAACTGTATGTATAAAATGATTTAAAGGGCCAGTGTGTCAGATTTGGCACCATCTAGTGGCGAGGTTGCAGATTGCAACCAAACTGAAAACTTCTTGCGTGTGCCAAGCTCATTGGAGAACTACGGTGGCCGACACAAAAAACACGTTTGTTTTGGCTGTTCTGGGCTTCCGTAGCACACGGTGGTGCAACATGGAGGACTCTGCGAAGAGGACTCGCTCCCTATGTAGTCATAAATGGCTCATTCTAAAAGGGAACAAAAACACAATGATTATTATTTCCCGGCAATTAATCACCAAAGTAAACATTATTATATTATTATATTTCTGTCAACAAATTCCCCCCCCGAAATGCTGCACACTGGGCCTTTAAGAGAAGAAGCTCCGATTATGGGCACAATATTATCAAATGTGAGTTACTAACATGATATCAATATTTGATTTCTTAAACAACCTTCGGATACTCACCTGGCTAAGGCCAGCATTGCCAGTATGATCACAGGCTTAGCTAAGTACTCCATGCTCTGGTGAACCACGATGCCGTCTATTGCTTCCCCATAGTAGTAAGGTATGAAGGCCTCACCTGCAGGTTCAAAGAGAGAGGGGCCCAAATGTAATGGAAGGGCCGTCCACACACACACACACGTTTTGGGGTCTTTGTGGAACTGACTATTCGTACGTGGAATGAGCTTTCCTACTGGTCAATTATTAAGATGCTTCAGGACAACTTAAACAATCATAACCTCTGATGTTCAATACAATTAGGTTAAACGTCAGGCTGAAACAACAAGTCACTTAATCAATTGCTTAATTGACAAAAAAATGAATCGTCAACCATTTTTTTTTTTTGGTCGTTTTATGTGAGAGAGAGAGAGAGAGAGAGAGAGAGAGAGAGAGAGAGATATATCTCTTGAGAAGAAAAAAAACTAATTCTGAAAAAAAGCCAGCTTGGGATCTAGGAGAATGTCCCTTACATTGACATTTATTCTATTTTTCTTTATCCAAATGATTAATTGATAAAATAACACAGACTAAGAATAATAAAAGTTAAAAAGTAATGAAAGTAAGTTGCAGATATTGTTAAAAGGCTTATAATGTACTCTGTTAGGGAGTCGCATTGAGGGCGAGGTGACATTTTATGGAGCACCGAAATAAGGAGGGAAAATAAAAGCAGTTGAATGCTTTAATTTTGACATTGAACTCCTGATGAGACCAGGAGCTAAGTGTTGTGTAATCTGGAATGAGTAACAGTCATTACGTGTGGGCTCAGTACTCAGCTGTTGAGCTATTGCACATCCTGAGATCGGACGGGTTAATGCTACTACGTCGAGGACACTCACACACGGCAGAGATGAGGAGGAAGAGGACGGCTACAGACAGCAGCCTGCCATCCTTCCTGCAGTAGGTCAGCAGACGTCCGAGTGTCGCCCCAGAGCCGATCTTCTCCTGGCTTGTCCCCTTCTCCTCTTCCTCCTTCATCTTCCTCTCACAGCCAACCTCCTGCTCCTCCTCACCAGCTGCCCCCAGCAGCCTTTCAGTGTCCTTACAGCCCCGTCCTCCCCTACCGCTGCTGCTGCCACCGTTGGGACTAAACTGGGACTCCTTCCCCAGCAGTCTCCAGAGCAGCACGACACACAGAGAGGAGGCGCAAGTCCAACATATCAGGCTCAGGGACCAGGGCCGGTGGGTGAGAGGCTCCAGCTCAGTCAGCATCAGCAACTTAGTCAGGGCGTAGGTGATGAGGATCAGGGAGATGAAGACGACGGGGGTGGAGAGTTTGGCGACCCTCTGCGGGCCGTCCCGTCTATTCCACGAGACCCCTATGGAGGCTCCCAGCAGGAGGGAGGCTCTGAGCAGCACAGTCCCCCAGAGGTCCAATGCCGACTGGAGAATGTGTAAATTCAGGACCTCCTTTTTGAACACGCCCAAGTGTGATCCGTGTGTGTA
The DNA here is from genome assembly GCF_004355925.1 of Anarrhichthys ocellatus. Classification (NCBI taxonomy): domain Eukaryota; kingdom Metazoa; phylum Chordata; class Actinopteri; order Perciformes; family Anarhichadidae; genus Anarrhichthys; species Anarrhichthys ocellatus. Next base: position 292,708 of record NW_022280198.1, read on the forward strand.
CAGGACCGTGGTGACAATCACGTCCAGCAGGACGTACAACACGGTGCAGCTCACAGCTACTTTGACGCCCATGCTGATAATCAGGACAGAGTTACACACAAAGTTATCACAAGCACTACAGGTGTTCAACTAGTCCAGGTAATAACAACTCCACTTCAAGTGGACACAATGAAAAACACTGCCCGAAATAATTTATTGTAAAATCCCACGGAAGAAGCTGAAATGACAAAACCAAATAGTAATATTTTGATTATTGATTTACACTTACTTTTATTCTGAAGGGTGCACTTCCGGTCTTGACTGGCTCTTTAAAGGGGGGCAAAATACGAGGTAGTCCTACAATAAGAAGTTAAACGTGAGACGTCACTGAGCTGTCAATGATTGTCCAGTAAATGTTGCACTAGCTTACATCATTAGCTACCTAGCTACGTAAGTAACGTTACAGGGTTACAAACGTTCTTAAAGCCCTTACTGTCCAGCCAGGTGTCCACGTGAACATAAAATCAATATAGTCTCTCTAATCACTACAGATACACAGCAACGTACACGGGGTTCCCCCTAAGAGACGGCATCCACCTGTAAAACTGCGTCAAGTTAGGTTTGAGAGAGAGGGAACCGACATTGGAGTCAAGAAGTGGACACCGGTATCAAAGATCGTCTCTGCTACAAGAGGTTTACGACTTGGCAGCGCTGACAGCCACGTGTATCTGTGCAGAGGCAGCATAGAAGTACATTACAAATATATCCGCATTAGATGTAAATACAAAGTTGCTCGTGGAATCAGGGAATTCATTGACATTAAAAAAAGAGTTCATACTCTCACATTTTCAGCCAGCGTCCCGATGTGTTTAAAACTAGACTTGACGTTTCACACTTATCCTATAATTTGGAATTCCGCATCCGCTCCGCAAATTTTTAATTGTAATCTGTGTAAAGTGTTCCCGAACACATTCATACAAGTCCCATAAATTAAGAGACGCACTCCAACGAGGTTTAAGTGCATATAAAACGAGGCAGGAGGAAACATCTTTTGTGTTTTACCTCTCTGACCTCAGTTGTTGCGGAAGTAAACGTGTGTAGCCCCTCCCACCAGATATTTTAGTGAGTGTTCAAGAGCACAAATTATGTTACAATTTCCGCAATAGGAGAGGAAAGTGAGGTTCCGTTAAACTCCAGTTAAATACAACAAATGTAATACTGTTATGATATTGGTGTCCAAACGATAGTTTGTCACTATAAACTCATAACAGGGTACTAAAAATAGTACTTTAAGTTCCTGTAGGAGCAATGGAGATTCATAGCATCAATACTGATTGATTAAATGTGAGATTGGATTTCTCAGAAACTACACGGTAAAAGCAGATAATAGTATTTGTGCAAGTGGTCTAAGAAGTACTTAGTCCAAAAATGTAAGGTGAATAAATCACTTATGTAAAAAATGTTTTTTTTATCCCTCGTCAAAGTTTTTATGAAAAGGTTTATTTATATTCTCCAAAAGGAACTTTGACATTGGCTAATTCCAGAGGTACACAGTGAAAGAAGTTCGTAGTATTTGTGCATGTAGTCTAAGTAGTACTAAATCCAAATACTCTGATCCTTAATCGCAACTAATGGAAGTGAAACCACACGCCATTCCCTTACTTTGAAATCCGGACCGGAACATTTCCTTGGTAGTATTTGCGGTAGCTTTAAATTGGCTGAATATATAAAACTGTACAGACGAATCTTCGGTTTGAATAATTAAAGTACCTCTGTTACATTTACTTGTGAGACTATACTCAAAAGTCACTTCGGTCATATCCAACAGTGTTGCAGGAGTGAGTCCTAAGGAACAGTGTATGGGATGTAGGTGGATTTATTAGCAAAAATGTAATATAATATTAATAAGTATGTTTTCATTGTGTGTAATCTATGGAGCCAAATCGAGGCCAATAGTTTTGATCATTTAAAAAAAAAAAATTGAAACTGAAATGCTGTCACTCATGATTACACGCCCCTCTCAGATCAAGGCCAAAAGTCTGAAAGTGAAAAAAAGATTTAAAACTGTAAAGAAATAAGATATGAATCTGAAAACATAAAATCTGCAACTGAAAAATACAAGACCTCAAATATCAAAATATATTTGAAAGTGAAAAATGAAAATAAATATTTGACTCAAAACAATTCCAGAACTGAATCAAAGTTATATTTAACCCCAAAAAACTTTTCCTTAACTTATTTTTAGTTTGAATACATTCAAAATACAACAAAACTATTGGCCCGGATTTGGCTGCAACTTCCCAACCAGATGCCACTGAATCCTATCTAAACCTAATTCTAATCGCGTCATGCGATTAGGATGTTATGAAGCCTCGAGTTTAACGGTTTTGCCGTCGCCGTCTTGGATTACGGCCGTAGCCTCGTTGTCTTTTTCACAACTAATGAAAAGAAGTGACCATATTTGGAATGCGGAAGAGTGACGTAGAGATGGCCTATACGTCTCTGGTAGTGGCTGTGACCTGTCAACCACAGTAGCCCCGCCCTAAAGCATCCCCTGCTTTATGGTCTGTGTGACTCTAAATGGACCATAATGTACTAAATGAACATCATGCTGTATTGAAGAAGACTTGAAACTAGAGATTGAGACCATAAACTCATGTTTACAATGTTTACTGAGGTAATAAATCAAGAGAGAAGTAGAGTCCTTTTCTCATAGACTTCTGTACAATCTGACTTATTTTTGCAACCAGAGGAGTCGCCTCCTGATTCTTGACTCGCACAACTTTTAAACTGGCATCTTATGTGTAATTCATGGCACAATTCAAACAGGATAGAAAAATATATATTTGTCTCTACCGATCATGGATATCTTTTCTGAAAAGGGGCGTGACTTTGACTTCCTATTCGGACTGTTAGGGCTTTCCGTCCACATTGCACCTTTAAAAAGGGTGAACTAAACATTTTGTGACACAAAAAGCACAGCTGTCCCATTCCAAGCTACTATAAGTAATCCAGCCCTCTTAAGGTCTCTCTCTGACGAGACGTTTATCTCCTCCAGCCCCCCACATTTCCTGTTCCTTGCTGAAAATTAGCTAGAGTCTGGTGGATTCAAATGTCAGCTAAACATTCTTTCTGAGAACTCCACTCAGAAAGGAAAACAGTAACATCAGACTCTTTTTAGGTGGCAGGAGTGAAAATTAGTCGTCTTTAACATTTGTTGTGGTCTGGTTTTAGAACGATGAAGACAGTCGGAGAACAATTAGATACAAAATAGGATGTAGGCTCTACAGGAGAATTGAGTCCTACTTAATACCATTACAGAGCTAACAATGACTTTGAAAACATCTTTTATTTTTATTTTCTGACTGCAAACAATTAAATACAAAACATGATGCTGTTGAAGACATTTTAACATTCAACATTGTGTTTTCCTGATACAAACAGAGCACCGTTTTGCAGTGGGGATGTTAAAAATCAGTGAAACAGTTCAAAGAAACTGTTTCAAGCTGCAGGGGACAAAAAAAAACAGTCGAGCAAACCCGCGTCAAGGTTCTGAACCTCAAGGAGTCGAGGAGGACTGAGTCCTTTGTCCAGATATTTCCCAGCTGTTGGGAGGGGCGGAGGGTAAGCTGATTGTTAACTTCTGACTAAGTTCACTTTTTTCTGTGCCGGGATGAGTAGTTTTATTTTATTCTTAGACTGAAATGATGACGTGACAGTGATCTGGTGTCTCCCTGCAATGGACCAATGACGGGACTTTGAAAACCAAAAACCTTTCCTCTCTACTCTCCTCTCTCCTCCCCTCTTCATAAAAATACATACACACAAGAGGAAGTGGAGTTCTAATCTTAAGATAATAAAGGTGAACACATAAATTATCCATTCGTATCAGAAAAAAAATTGAAATGAACATTTACCTTTTATATGGGAGCATTTACACTTGCCCTCCTTCTCTCCTCTCCCCGTTTCCGGTGAGTGTGTGGTGGTGCATGTGTGAGTGGCGCAGAGTTTTGAATTGGTTTCTGTCCCTGTTCTTCAGGTTTTCTACTGTGTTTTATCATCTGTCTTATGTGCATGATCAGGTAAGTCTCTAACTGTTTCAATGAGTTGTGGTCGAGTGATCGGTGCGTTTGTCGATGTGTTTTGGGAGGAATGGCGTCCTCCGAGATGCCACCTCCGTCTATCCGGCAGGGAGTGAGGATAGTCCCGCCGGATAATAGTGTCACCGTGTAGGAGGTTTTGTTGGATAAACTCTCCTTTGCATCAAGAATGAACAAAGCAGTGGTTGTGTTCTTGAAAGAACAGCCTTGTCTCTATCAGCTGATCGAGAGCGGTGTGTTTATCAGGGACACATTTGTGCAGGTCTCCCCGCTGTCAGCTCCCTCCGCACGGATCACTATATCCGGTGTTCTGCCATTTATCCCTAACAAGTTGTTGGAGAACGAGCTCTGGAGGTTTATGAAATTTGCCAGTGGATTAAAAACAGTGAGTTTGGGATGTAAAGATCCCAAACTCAAGCACGTTCAACCTACGGCTGGTGGCCTTTCGGCTGAGCCTGCTGCTGGCGGACCTGTGGCCGGGCTCGCAGCTTGCTTGGTGGCAGATTGCAGTATTGCGGGCTCAGCGGCTGGTGCCACTGGCTCACAGTTCAAGAATAAGGACAAGGTTGAGGAGGAGCTGAGCCCAGCTGAGGACCAACAGGCTTCTCTTGCTGCAGAGAACAGCAGCTCTCAGACTGTAGAATCTGAACTACAACCCCAACCAGCAGAAAATGTGGAGGAAGCAGCTTCCTGAAGTGTTAGAGGCAGAGATCTTACTGTGATCACAAATGAAGAACAGGGTGTTTCTAATAGTCATGTGTCATGTGGAGAATACACGGACTATGACTCTGAGTCCGACACAGTATCTGTTAGCAGAACTTCCAATAGAAACACAGATCTATACCCGTGAGAAGAAATAAACATGTTCACTCTGCATTGACATTGAGAGGCAAGGCCTATCCTACAGCCGGAACCTCGAGCGCTACAGGGAGTATGGCATGCCGTGGCTGGGACCAGTTATGGCCCCACTCCCACCTCACATGGGGAAGGATCAGAAGTTCAAGGTGCTCACCTTCGTCAGTTGTGTGGGCATGCTAATGAACTGGGATTTCATCGCCTTTAAAGAGCTCGGCTCACTGATCCGAGCAATGGGTGTGCCACAGAGTGATCTGCAAAGGCTGCAGGTGCAGTCGCGCTTCCTGATGCCCCAAGTCTTTGGCCTGAGTGTGTGGCGTCTTCACGGTGACATACCACACCGGATGGCGCCACTGCCCCGAGACCTGGTCCTACGGTGGCCAGACCTGAGGACAGTGTTCAGGAGCAGCCGTTCGAGGATGTACAAGCACGCGAGGATGAAGGCACGTGCCAGGCGGTGTGGCGCACCAAAGCAACATGTCTGCCTGTGACATCGAAATCGGCTTGGACCTCGCTTGAGCTAGACCTCATCAACACCTCGGAAGAGGTCAAACTTGCCAAGGCGTACCAGCTCTACTTGGTGGCATGCAAAAGACAAGGGCATTACTGTGAGAACCCACAAAGCCTTCAAGTCGATGCGTTGCAGGATGATGCAGCAGTAGACTTCTGATTTTCTGTTTTGTTCATCATTGTTCTGTTTGAGTGAGAGTTAGTGTTTGTTTTTATTCAGTTTGAGTGTTTAATATTGTTAATAAGGGTGTGTTTAAATCCTCCTGAAGAAGAGGCATTGTTCAGTTCGTTCCACGATTGTTTGGATTTGTTAATGTCCTCCAGAAGAAGAGGCAGTGGAAATACTTTGTTACACAGTATAAAAAAATATATAAAAGAAATAACAAAAAAAACCTCCGCAAAAAACCTCCACAAAAAACCTCCGCATGGACTCTGCCTTGACGTGGCGTGGGGACTTTTAGAACTTGAGAGTCTGAATAGATTGAGAAAAAAAATAGTGCACTGTCCATCACTACCTCACACCATGAAGCTCCTGCCTGTCATAAAGGCCTTTGGGATCCAGATCCTGTCTGCCCGCTGTCTTTGGTGAGTGCTCCATCTAGGATTACACTGTATAACTGTTGTTGGAACAGATTTCCTGCCATGTTGGAGGAAATGTTTGGCAAAGGGAGTCGGTAGCTTTTTCCTATTCAATATATTATATTTGAGTTGGGTAAATGGAATTGAAATGGTGTCGCCAGTTCCACCCACATATTGCAAACCACACTGTTTACATTTAATCTAATAAATTCAGTTTCTAGATTTCAGACTGCCACGGGTCCTGCATGGAAGACCTTCGTATATCGATTCGTAAACCAGTTGCGGTGTTGAAAATATTCACCCTGTCCCCTGGGTTTAGGGTTAGTAAGGTGTTTTAATTTTGTCCTGTAAGTTCTTATTCCTCCTGAATGCTGCAATGATACTGTGGTCCTGTAATGATGAGGTACCTGTAATATACGTGTGAAAGTTCGTCCTAATCACTCTTGACAAGTTTAACAGTAGACGGGGAATATGTGGTTATAAGTGGGAGGTTAGAGTTCACCAATGTAGGTTTAGTTTGCTGAAATATCCTGTGACATTTCTAAGAGAGGTCCTAGAGTTCCCTTTGATGGCCAAAGCTGGGAATAGCACTTTACTTGCAGAATCAAAGTCTTACTGCAGATTCTATGAAATCTTAAGAACTGTGACTTAATCAAGCCCGTATAAGTTGGCTCTCGGGGGGTGTTAGTGAAGGGGAGCCTGACATGCGTGCATACAAAATCCTAGGTCAATTGGAGCAAGCAGCGCGGAGTTGTGGACTTTACAAGTCCATGGTATAGGTACTTGACCTCCCGACCTTGGCCCACAGGTCAATACTGAGCAACCTTTGATTCGTCCTAGAGCCTCCATTAAATTCAAAGTGTTTTTTGGTCAATTTGATCTCTAATAGCTGTAGTAACTCTTTGTCTGGTCTTTGTTTTGTTTGGGTGTTTCTGAAAGACTTTTTACGGCTTGTATGCCCTCTTTGATGTCAATATTAGTATAGGGGCTGTCTCTATCAATTGTAAACAGGATTGAGTTGTCAGGAATGTGAATTGTTTTCCACTATATCAACAAAATGGTACGTGTCCTTGATGTAACTTTAGGGTGTGTGGTTGAGAGAGGATTGAGGGAGAAGTCCAGGCATGCTCCAGTGCTGGATAGCTGCTACAAGGCCCTGCATGCCTTCTTCCAGGGTCCCACCGGCCCCACACATGCCTCTCACAGAGTCCGATCAGCACCATGGAAAGCATCCATCCATCCATCCAGCATGCTCCAGTGCTGGATAGCTGCTACCAGGCCCTGCGTGCCTCCAGCCCAACACATGCCTCTCACAGAGCAAGAAAAAAAGGCACTTGCCATGTATAACTTACCTCATCTTGTAGAAAGGATTTTCTCTCTCAATAATTACAAAGAGCTCAACACCTCCACAGACACCAAAGCTTCTCTGAGGAGTCCACAGTATATATATATATATTAGTGCTAAAATATTTAATCGCGATTAATTGCATCGATTTTTTGCGATTAATCACGATTAATCGCATTGTTATGGCAAAGTTCAATAATGAATTCAAAAGTAGTGTATTGCAGACTTTTATTTTAAAAGTACTGCTATATGAACAAAAGTGCAATAGCATTTGGTTCACGAGATGCAGGTAGCATGTTTTATACTTAATGTGAATATAATTCATACTTTGTTGGCATCTTATTCTGAAAACCGGATGTTCGTCTGAAGAAACCGGATGTTGTCTCACGTTAATCTTTCCGCTAACTTTCAAAGTCCTTCGCTCGCTCCCGATCTGTGCCGTTTAAATGCGTTTACCGTGAATTTCAGCATACAGGTGCACTATCGTGTAAGTGTCTGCTGAGTTGACCACGGAGATCTGAGTGTCTGCTGACTTTACCGCAGCGATGTCCAGTAGTCTCCAGGGAGAGCAACAGCTGGTGCACATTGTAACGCTGATCCTAAGAACGTTCCTCAGACATCTTCCACAACACTAACCGGCTGCAGTTTGTATCCACTTCTCTGTAGCATTTGTTAGCTTGTCTTGCTTTAGTTTATCTATACTACTCCCACACGCTGCATCAACGTAGTCTGACGAAGACTTCCTCCACCGCTGCCAGTGAGCAACGCACTTTCAAAATAAAGTAACAGACTGTCTCACCCAGCCGAGGAAACTCTGGAAACGGAGCAGGCAGGTCCACATCCCTGCTGGCTGACCGTCTGCCGAACAGCCCTGAGCTGGGCTTCAATGGGTCTTCATCTCCAATCCCCATCCTGTACTTGAACCAGCGGCGCTTTTCTCTCTGAAGTGCCGCGGAGTTAGCCTGCTAGCTAAACTGAGACAGCTAAGCTAAGCTAAGAAAGTGCACACTCACAGTCACCGACGCGTAAAATAGTCGTAGCGGTCCGTAGTCGGTGCATAAGAAACACCGCTGCCACCGATGTGTCAGAGCGTTCTGGGTTCGTGTATGAGGTGTATTTATAAGATGGTAATAAGTGGAGTCAGGAGACCAGACATCTCGTTCAGCCCATGGCTTCTGTTTATTTCTGTCCCCCCCCTCGACCAGAAGCGGAAGTCGCTTTTTCTCTATTGCAACCCTGAAGGGACATATCATCTCCAATACA
>NW_022280199.1:0-20659 GCF_004355925.1 Anarrhichthys ocellatus
TATATATATGGGTATATATATATGTGTGTATATATATATGTATGCCTCATCACAAGCATTTCAGTTAGAATTCACTCTGTCTATTTATCCGTCTGTATTTCCTTTTTATTTTCATGGCACATATCACGTTATGCATACTCCTATATGTAGGATTGCTTTTATATCTGTCTTGCATTATTTTTTTCATTAGTTGTCTTACTCTGAATGCTTGAGATCTCTTTCTCTGTCTAAACTCTACGCTTTCTTCATATCGAGCAGTGAAGAACTGTTTTTTTTCCAGTCTAAAATCAGTATTGTCTCGGTACCGGGCCATAAAGTGCTTTTTTTGTTTCTGTCTAAAATCAGCATTTTCTCTGTATTGAGAGGAAATGTACTCTGTTTTTGCTGTAAGTCAACATTGTCTCTTGTATCATTTATTTTCTTTTGTCGAAAACCAGGATTGTTTTGTTTTCCTGCTTGCGTGAGATTTTTTTTTTTTGCTTTATATGCTATATTTGAAGCATACTTTTCCCTTTCTTTGGTTTTTTGATTCTCTTTTCTTTGTGGAGTTTTTCCTGAGACCATATAAATCATCACTGAGACATGTGAATGTCACCATGACAGCGGTACCAGGAGTACGTGAAGGGGGCAAACCTCTGGCCGTTCTGGAGTGTGGATCAAAGAAACCATATCTGCCTGACCTGGTTCTGAATACTGCAATACATAACAGTCTCATCAACAGCAAAGCGTACTTCACATCTGACAACAAGCAGCTCAGTCCTGACTCTAGGTCCAGAAAGCTATCGACAGCTCCAGGTAAAGGTTCTCCTAATGTGCCGTACCTAGAAAGTTGTCATATCCACATAGTGTGTGCAGGAACTTCATCAGGGAGCTCATCGGTAGTCAAAAAGTTGTGATCCACGACCCTTTTCCTTGTCTCTCTATACATCGCGTTACCTTTATCCAAAACAAGGTTGAGGTCTGCTCTGGTGATGTTTTCATTCTCATGAAGGAATGCAAGAAAGGTTAGTGAGTTACAGGTACACTGCTGATTTCTGGTTCTGCCGTATTTAACAGAAGCCTGGCTGCGGGACGCACGGACATGTTGGTCATCTCCCAGTGAGCATGAGAAGGTACTGCTGCAGATGCCTGTGGTACACATGACGCATAACTTTGACCTCTGTGGTTTACCTGCTTGACATTGGAAGGTCCTGCCTCACATGACTCACCACTGTGTTGTCGTCTCTTTACAATATCTGCATAAGAAACCTCTGGTACACATGAAGCATCAGGCTGACCTCCCTGTTCCACACTTCCAGCATGAGACCCTGCAGACATCTTTACTTCTCCACTGCTCTGAGGATCACCACATTCTGCTTCTTCAGTCGTTGTTGCACAGTGAATCTCATTGGACCTCTGCCAGCGCAGCCTCTGAGCTTGTGACCTCTTACCCTTCCTTGGCATTGTTGTTTCAAAACCACAAATGTTATTGTTTTACTTTTATTGTACAAAACTAAGATATTAAACACAATGTTAATGGTAAAATATTACTATTAATGAAGCAGGATCTGAAGATGGATACCACTTGTCTGCTTTTAATAATCAAAAGCACTTAGGAATGATAAATTAACTCACAGAAGAGTTCGGGGTTAAATGCTTCAAAACTATTCAATTTAAAATTATACACCAAAAGAAGAGAAATCACAGTATCCAAGCAAATGTTGATCCAGAAAATCCAAACCAAATCAATATTAAGGCTCCAATTTTACTTTACTGAGACACTATATATCTCATTTATATATTTAGTGTTTGTGATACAAATGATTTGAATGTCAAATTCAGTGACAGTAACCTCAAGTATATTCCTTACAACCTCTTAAACACGACACCCCCGAATTTGTGCTCAAGTGGCGTAGCAAAAATCGTCGAAAAAATGTACATATCGAGAACGAATATTTTGCATGTATACATGTTTTATACCAGATTAAACAGTAGTAGCTGAGCAACACTATCATGCAAGTCACTTTTTACACACTCCAAACACAATTATACACAACTAATATAAGCAACTAGAAGATTTACCACAATATCATGTATTTTTCGCCACGAATCGGCGACCTATGCACTCAGTTTGCATCTCCCAACACAACACTGTCCGCTATCATGGCGGATGGATACATGAGAAAGCACGAGGACTCGACTGCGAGTTGACTCACAGCTTCCAAATTTCTCTCCGCGAAACCATTCACAAGTTACATACATAGAGCCAACGAACAAACCGCTCCCCAGCAAAAAAATTGAAACGCATTGTACCTTGAGGTGATTTTCGTGACGAAAAACGCTGGAAATTGATTGTAATCCGTTTCAGACGTGTCCTCCGTCTCCTGCACTGTCTGTGTTAAAATGGAGGTCCTGGGTGAAACTATGACGAAATGGTCAACAATTATCCTGCTGGGCGAGTCATTTTATGCGTGGGGGTTGTGCCGCACGGATCGGGATTTTTAGTGACTAAAAAGTCTGTCAATCTACTCAACAACCCGCCTACTGCTTTCCTGAGTCTCTTCCGCATTGAACAAGGTGTCACATGATGAAATCAGCCAATCACAGGCCTTAAAAAGGTCTCCATCGACTCAGAGTAGAGAAAATTCCATGGAGGAGAGATATGAGAGCTCAAAATGGCTCAAAATGATGCCAAACTGCTTTATTAGGATGTATTGAACACTAATAGTGATACAACAAGTGAATATATAGTTATATAGTATATAAAAAATGAGAATTTGGCTTGACTGTCCATACTCAAACCTCTATTATGTTGGTCTGCTTCACTCAATCGAAGTAAAATATGTTCTGCTATGACTGGCATATTTTTTGGCTTGGATCTGCATTATTTCAAATAAATATTTTCAATAAAAGTTTTAAACTTTCGTTAGCATCATTCAAAAGAGATAATCATGCTTTGTGCTTTTCTTTTCAGGCAAACCTGAAACTTTTCATTTTCAGCTGTGTTCCATCTTCATTCACTATTAACCATTAACATATACACAATATTTACACATATGAACAAGTTTAACTGTATTATACCATCAAAATTATTAAAATAGACCTTGTAGTTAGAGAGCTACACTCTTTAGTATGGGTATGCAATTTTCGAGCAGAGGCCTAAAAATAGGGATCGTGTTTTTTAAGGCTAATATATTTAGGTTAATATCTAAAAACCCAAATCAAAGAATCCAGTTTGACTTATTACAGTAAATGAAGGTTAAATAACAAAGCCTTTCTAAACACCGATTTAAATAGTGTGATCAGGTCTGTCCACGTCAATAAGGGACTGTATTAGAGGAACAGATTGTATTTAATGTTAAAGATGCTTCTCAAAGAAATCTCGACAAATTTGTGGAAATATATATTCAATGTAAAAACTGAAGTTTAACACTGACACAACTGAAGACAAATTATGCTACTTCCAATACTGTTTATGATTGCAAGCCACCTAAATCTCAATAAATATTTTTGTAGTAATACAATACACTTGGAACTATTAATTAAAACTGTAAAGAATTCAGTGAGATTTCAAAAAGTCTCAATTTATAGCTACTTATTAAGGTAATTAATAGTGTAAGAATGAACACTAGAAACAGAATGTATTAACAATTTAAGGCTGACGCACTACAAAGAATAAATTCTGTTAATTTCAAAGCTTTATGTAATCTGTAAATATTGAAATTACACAGAATGCACAATTTAAATATTTTCCACCAACACAACCAGTAGTCCAATATCAGCTATGATCTGTTCTGATCCAAACCACACAGTGATAGAAGAACAGAGAACAGACTGGATGATGGCTGAGTAAAACAGGATCAGCAGCTCCTGAGGTAGGTTGAACTTCCTGAGCTGGCACAGGATGTACAACCTCTGCTAGGCCTTTTTCCTGATGGTGTTGATGTTCGGAGCCCACAATCTCCCACAGGTCCTGGGAGATTGTGGATCCCAGAAACTTGAAGGTCTCCACAGCGGACACAGTGTGGTTGAAGGGGGGTAGTGTTGGGGGGCTCCTCCTGAAGTCCACTGTCATCTCCACAGTTTTGAGCCTGTTAAGCTCCAGGTTGTTCTGACCACACCAGAGGACCAGCTGTTCAACCTCCCTGTCACGGGAGTTCGGTTAGGACCCAATAGCAAGGCCACAGGAGACAGAAGTTGATATAACAGGTTTTATTTAGCCAGAATAAAGAGGGCAGGAAGGTGTGGACCCCGTGGTCCGACACCGGAGGGCAGGCAGCTCGACGGCGTTATGTCCCATGGCTCGACACCAGAGTGTAGGCAGATCGACGGTGTGAGTCCCGTGGCTCTACACCGGAGGGCTGGCAGCTTGACGGTGTGATGTCCCGTGGCTCGACACTGGAGGGCAGGTAGCTCGAAGGTGTGTAGTCCTTTAACACAACGGAGGGCACGGGGGATTCCCGGACCGTCGGACACCGGAGGCAGGCGCTCGAGGCAGAAGATGATTATGGGGTTGAAGCGGGTGAAAGACGGTACGACCTGACTACCCCAGACTGCAGGACCAGAGTTTATATAGTGCCAGGGGAATGGTTAGTGGGACCTGCGTCTGGTGTGTCAGCCTGCGGGAAGTAATCGGCTGGAGTATCCGCAGCTGTGCACAATCAGGGGTGTGGCCATGGGAGGTGTCTGGAGGCAGAGGACAAACAGAGCACATGGCACACAATAACAAACAGGGGAATGACAGGACACCTGAGGAAAGGAGATCAGGGGAAACAGAGGTAACACACAATGGGTCAGACAGGGATCCTGGATCCTGACACTCCCGTCTGTACGCAGACTCATCACCGTCCCTGATGAGGCCGATGACCGTTGTGTTGTCTGTAAACTTCAGGAGTTTAACAGACGGGTCCTCTGAGGTGCAGTCGTTGGTGTAGAGGGAGAAGAGCAGTGGGGAGAGCACACATCCCTGGGGGGCGCCAGTGCTGATAGGCCGGGTGCTGGATGTGATTTTTCCCAGCCTCACCTGCTGCATCCTGTCAGTCAGGAAGTTTGTGATCCACTGACAGGTGGAGGCTGGCACAGTGAGCTGGGAGAGTTTGGGTTGGAATATTACTGGGATGATGGTGTTGAACGCAGAGCTGAAGTCCACAAACAGAACCCTTGTATATGACCCTGGGGAGTCGAGGTGTTGCAGCATGTAGTGCAGTCCTATGTTGACTGCATCATCCACCGACCTGTTTGCACGGTAGGCAAACTGCAGGGGGTCCAGCAGGGGCCCTGTGATGTCCTTCAGATGGGTCAACACCAGTTTCTCAAAGGATTTCATGACCACAGATGTCAGGGCGACGGGCCTGTAGTCATTTAATCCTGTGATGGAGGACTTCTTGGGGACCGGGATGATCGTGGAGCATTTGAAGCAGGAGGGGACTTCACACAGCTCCAGTGATTGTTTGAAGATCTGTGTGAAGATGGGGGCCAGCTGGTCAGCACAGACTTTCAGGCAGGAGGGGGACACACCGTCTGGGCCTAGTGCCTTCCTGATCTTCTGTCTGTGGAAGAGCCGACTCACATCCACCTCACAGATCCTCAGTGCCGGTGGGGGGTCGGTTGGGAGAGATGAGGAGGAGACAGTGGGTGTAGATGGTTGTTTGATGATGATGGGGCAGGTGGGGGGTGTGAGAGTAGGCTTATCAAACCTGCAGTAAAACACATTCAGGTCGTCAGCCAGTTGGTGATTGGCCTCAGTGGGGGGGTGGTCTCCTGTAGTTGGTGAGTACTTCCAGGCCTCTCCAAACTGACGAGGGGTTGTTGGCTGAAAACTTTTTCTCCAGCTTTTCAGTGTAGCTTCTCTTTGCTACCCTGATCTCCCTCGTCAGTGTGTTTCTGGCCTGGTTGTACAGGATCCTGTCCCCACTTCTGTAGGCCTCCTCCTTGGCCCGACGAAGCTGTCTGAGTTTTTCAGTAAACCAGGGTTTATTGTTGTTGAATGTGCAGAAGGTTTTTATCGGCACACACATGTCCTCACAAAAACTGATGTATGATGTCACAGTGTCAGTGAGCCCATCCAGGTCTGTAGCAGCAGCCTCAGAAACACTCCAATCAGTGCACACAAAGCAGGACTGTAGCTCCAGCTTTGCCTCGTTGGTCCATCTCCACAGTCTTCACCACAGGCTTTGCAGATTTTAATTTCTGCCTGTAGGTCGGGAGAAGATGAACCAGACAATGATCAGTTGATTACATATACATCAGTCATTGTATAGAATTGAGAAAAATATTTTTGTAGCACCTCAAATATTGTGATATTACCCATTTTTGTCCTGAACATATGCATTAGTCATTGTGTGGAATTTTTGAGAAAAACATTTTTATAGCACCTTAAAAATAAAAAAATGTGCCATTTGAAGGTACAAATTCAGTTCAGAGTTTTTACTTAGTAAAATATCTTAATTTCCAGCAACCCTCAAATCAAAGAATAAAGACACTTCACGCACAATTTAGGTGTATTTTCCCTTTAACTAACGAGATGCAGGTAGCATTTTTTATACTTAATGTGAATATAATTCATTTAATCTAATTTCGATTATGCAATATGTATACTTTGTTGGCATCTTATTCTGAAAACCGGATGTTCGTCTGAAGAAACCGGATGTTGTCTCACGTTAATCTTTCCGCTAACTTTCAAAGTCCTTCGCTCGCTCCCGATCTGTGCCGTTTGAATGCGTTTACCGTGAATTTCAGCATATAGGTTCACTAACATGTAAGTGTCTGCTGAGTTGACCACAGTCTCGCAGTCACAGGTCTGATTAAGAAGCGCTCCATTTATTTATTTGTTTAGAACGTTCGGTTCTTCACGCACACGCAACATCAGTCAAGGCGAAAATCAAAAATATTCTATGGCAACTGGACCGGGTCATATAGGCCACAATGTTTTTGACAAGTTCATTAAATTATCATTATTATTAGAGGAAATTATGGGGGCATTTTTTGCCGCTCTCCAAGTGATATCAGGGGCAAAATTATATTTCTTAGGGGCAGTTTTGCCCTTTGCCCTCGTGTATTTACGACACTGGCCCAAACTGTTGTAAACATTCAAGTAGACAGGGGATGGTAGTGTCTATCTCAACCAGGTACAGCAGGACATCATCCACATAGAGAGACATTTTTTGTACTGTACCGTTGACATTAAAACCTCTTATCGTTGGTGTGGTTCTGATGAGCTCAGCTAAGGGCTCAATAGCCAATGCAAACAAAAGAGGGCTCACTGGGTATCCCTGACGGGTGCCACGCTCTAATGGGAATGGATCTGAGCAGCAGGAGTTAGTAATAACGCCCGCTCTTGGAGAAAAATACAGCAGTTTCACCCAGTCAATGAATTATGTACATATTTTTAATTTTTCCATAGCATAGAAAAGAAAGGGCCATTCAACCCTGACAAAAGCTTTTAATGAGTCCAGAGACACTGCCAGGCCTTGTACATTATTATCTCTGGCAAACTGATGTTCAGAAGCCTCCTGATATTATTGGAGGAATTCCTCCCTTTAATAAAACCTGTTTGATCAGGATTTACTAATATTGATATTAATGGTTCAAGCCTCAGAGTCAATACCTTGGCTAAAATCTTTGCATCTACATTAATGAGCGTTATGGGCCTGTAAGACCCATAACGCTTTTGCAGATTCCCAGAGAAATTCAGGGTTTGTTTCATGTTGTCGTTGATGTCAAAAAATAAATCCAACTCAGCCTCCTATTTTTTTAAATTCCTTGTCAGTGAGGAGATATGATGGGAAAAGCCATCTCTGTGTGCCAGACATAGATTCACACAGTTCCAGGTATCCTGGGACACGGTCGCTGATATGTAGATCCTCTACTACATACTTTTACTTGTCCTCTAATCTGCGGTGGTGCAAAAAAGTAATCTATGCGTGAGTAAGAGTTAAGTGGATTAGAGTAGAATGTGAAGTCTCTCGCTGATGGGTTCAGGTTCCTCCATACTTCTATCGGATTTAGATCATTTACCATCTTACCTCATAAAGCAACTGCACCTGTTCTTCTATTTGTGTCTGCTGGAGACCAATTAAAGTCACCACCTAGAACTGCAGAGGGAGATCTGTGTTCCTCTATTTCTGCTGCTATTGTAGTCCAAAATGAAGGAGTTGGCGAATTTGGTGCGTAAATATTAGTCAAAGTGACCGGTGGGCCATACATTGTGCCGTGAACAAGGATGTATCTGCCCACAGAGTTGCTTTTACATGTACTGAGCAGTGGCGGCTGGCCAATAGAGGGCAATGGGGCCTGGCCCCACCTTGAGCCACAAAAAAAAAAAAAGCGTGAGCACTACTCCTCCAAGACCCGTTTGAGAGGAGAACTTTGGCGGAGATTCTGCAGACCAAAGAGCTGATATCAGATCAGCCTGACCTCACAATCAGACAGCAGACTAGCAGGTCTTAATTGAGATGGTAAATTAACAATGAAAACTCATCATAGCTTAATTTAACATCAGTATTCATAATTACACTTCATGTTTACTTCTCCTGATCTTTACCTCCTATAACAAGGTCCATAGGGACATCTCAATAAATAAACATGTTCTATTATATTATATTATATAAGTGTTATTTCCGAGGCAGGTAGACGTGTCTGAGGTAGGCTCCCGTGCTTTGCCACTTTTCATTATTGAACTTTAAAAAACACATTGATACTTTCGCCTGTACAGCTTCATCTTTATGTCTAAGAGACAATGAGCCATAGCCTGAGGTCGAAAAAAGAGGATCGAGCCATCATACCAACGGGAGGGACGATGACGACGGCTACAGCCAAGATGGCTAACTCTGCTAACGCCGAGGGCGGCTCCACGTTTCTCCCGGCGAACTTGGAGAGGTTGCGCACCATGCTGGTTAGTGACCTAAAAAATGCAATCGATGAGGCCTTGGCCCCACTGGCGGACTCTGTCAACAAACTACGTGAAACTACGGAGGATCATGGCCGGCGCGTTACTGACATCGAAGAAGCCCTGTCGGGCTACAGTGACAGAATTGTCGACCTCGAGGAAAAGTGTGTCTCGTTAAAACTTAGAAACTCCCTTCTCGCTGACACCATGGATGATCTTGAAAATAGATCAAGGCGGTGCAATTTGAGAGGGATCAACTTGGTCAAGAAAATAGAAGGGACTGATCCGATCAAGTTTATGTCGGCCTTTTTTGCCGAGATCTTGGGAAGTGACTTATTCCCCACTCCACAGACTCTGGACCGGGCACACCGCCTCAGCGCACCGCGCTCCGGTCCCAACTCCAAACCGAGAGCTATAATGGTGACATTTCACTATTACCAGGATAAGGAACGTGCACTGAGAGTGAGTCGGGACAAGCTCAACTACCGAGGGGGGCAAGTCGTCTTCTACCCGGACTACAGCGCCACTGTCAACAAGAAGCGAACGACATTTAACCCCGTGAAGGCTCTTCTCTACCAGAAAGGAGTGAAGTTCCGTATGATTTTCCCTGCTGTGTTAAAGGGGAGACACACTCCTTCAACACTGCGGAGGAGGCGCAAAAATTCTATGACCAGCATGTCGGTGAACTGAGTAACTTAACTCATAAACTGACTTTACAGATTGAACAAATGTGGGACTGTTGTTGATATCCTGATCTAGTAGGGTTATCTGCTTCTGATATACACTTGTTACTGTATGTTATCGTACCTCTCCGGGTTATCATTCAATATCTGTACTCAATGTGATTAATACTTGTTTGCTATAAATGTAACCTGTTAATCTTCTTTTGATTGACCGCTGCATGGGAGCCACCCCTTGTTCAGGCTCTCGTTCTAGGGATGCACTGGAAGTTTATGAATAGTTTTTTCCTGCGGTTCTCTTCATTTGGGGAAGTAGACCTAGGAGCTTTTTTTTTCTATTTTTTTATGGGGTTTTGGGGTAATATGGGCTTGGCCTACAAAATACACTGTAGTGCAAACAAACTAATTAACACAGTTATCACAAGGACAGAATTAAAGGACAGAACCAGATATGTTCTCTTTTTTCTTCTTTCCAACCAGTATTTAAGCAATCTTCTCCCTAACTCTCACCTTAGAGTCCCTCTACTTTAAACCATAAATTATTAATGGATAATACTAAAAGTTCCTCTGATAATTTGAGGGTTGGAAACAACTCAATCAGACTTATCTCATGGAATGTGAAAGGGGTAAATGGACCGGTAAAACGTGCAAGAGTGTTTGCACACCTAAAAAACCTTAAAGCTGATGTAGTTTTCATCCAGGAAACGTATTTGAAAAAATCGGATCATCTTAGACTGCGTAAGGCTTGGTTTAGTCATGTGTTCCACTCAGATTTTGATACCAGGGCACATGGGGTTGCAATACTGGTCAGCAAAAAAATACAATTCACTCTGACAAATGTTGTTTTGGACTCCTGCGGTCGATACGTGATAGTGACAGGCTCTCTATTCCATACACCTGTTTTGCTGGTTAATGTATACGCTCCCAACTGGGTCGACGTCGGCTTTGCTAACAGACTTTTGGCCTCACTTCCAAATTTAAATACATATCAACTGATACTTGGAGGGGATCTAAACTGTGTAATGGACCCTAGCCTGGACCGCTCAACCTCTAGAAGTGTTCCTCCCACTAAAATGTCCAAATCTTTTTCAAATTTTATGAATGACAATGGATGTGTAGATCCTTGGAGGCTTTCAAACCCAAGCTCAAAGGTTTTTTCCTTCTTTTCACATGTTCACTCCTCCGTCTCACGAATTGATTACTTCTTTCTAGACAGAGCTTTCATACCCTATGTTAAATCTGTAGAATATTTACCCATTATTATCTCGGATCAAGCTCCTCTACAATTAGACATCTCCTTCACCTTAAGTCAGAAAGACCGTCCACTATGGAGGCTAAACCCCTTATTGCTCTCTGATAAAGATTTTTGCAATAAAATCGCAAAATCCATAGATACTTTTATCGAAATTAATACGGATTCTACAGTCTCCTTTTTCCTTCTGTGGGAAACGCTTAAAGCGTTTCTACGAGGGGAAATCATTTCCTTTACGTCATACTTGAATAAAATGGGGAGGCAACAACTACAAAATTTAACGGAATCCATTCACAACATTGATAAGCAGTGTGTTTCTAATCCATCACCTGAACTTTTTAAAGAAAGGGAGAACCTGCAATTAGAATTTAATTTACTATCAAACAAAAAAGCTGAACAACTACTGTTGTACTCTCGTGGCCGGTCATATGAGTACGGGGACAAGAACAGTCGGCTGCTGGCACATCAGCTAAAGCGGGAAGCAGCCTCACGACTGATCCCTGAAATTAAAGATAGTCATGGCAACTTGAAAACAAGCCCGCAAGAAATTGATAAAGTTTTTGAGGCATATTACTCTAAGTTGTATACTTCTGAATCTACCTCAACCAAAAGGACCAATGAAAACATTTTTAGACGGCCTCGACTTCCCCTGTCTTGAATCAGATAAAATCGCGGAACTGAATCGTACAGTAGAACTAGAGGAAGTCCAAGCAGCAATTACAAATATGTAAAGTGGCAAAACTCCGGGGCCTGATGGCTTTACGGCAGAGTTTTAAAAAAATTTAAAGACAAGCTTTCTCCAATTCTTCTTGGAGTGTATCAGGAGTCGCTGATTAGGCGTACTCTTCCACCTACACTATCACAAGCAACCATTACACTCTTACTAAAAAAGGATAAGGACCCCTCTGATTGTGGATCCTACCGGCCGATCTCACTTCTCAATGTAGACGCGAAAATCATTGCAAAAGTACTTGAAAATATTACGCCTGTAATTATTTCTGAAGACCAGACTGGTTTTATAAAAAATCGTCATTCATTTTCCAACATCCGCAGGTTACTTAATATAATTCATACTTCCCACTCTGCACTGGTCCCGGAAGCAGTTGTTTCATTAGATGCCGAAAAGGCTTTTGACCGAATCGAGTGGGAGTACCTATTCACGGTCTTGCAGAAATTCGGTTTTGGTGATGTTTTCGGCTCCTGGATTAGACTCTTATATTCATCTCCGCAAGCGTGTGTCAGCACCAACTCATTACGTTCCCCATATTTCACTTTAACGAGAGGCACACGCCAAGGATGCCCACTTTCCCCCTTGCTTTTTGCAATTGAAATAGAACCACTATCCATTGCATTGAAAACATCACCACTTTTGCGGGGAGTACGGCGGGGTGGGATGGAACATCGTGTGTCACTATACGCAGATGACCTTTTGTTGTATGTGAATGACCCAGTGGCATCTTCTCCTATAATTAAATCGATTCTGACGAATTTTGGTTCATTCTCAGGATATAAATTAAACTTCAAAAAGAGTGAATTGTACCCAATAAACGGTTTGGCTTGCCAAATTCAATAGTCTTCAGTACCTTTTCATTTAGCCAGTTTGGGTTTCAAATACCTTGGTGTGAACATAAGCCGCAGTCTTGCCTCTCTTCATACAGCCAACTTTAACCCCTTGGTTGAAAATATGAAAAACGATCTTCTTAGATGGAGCAACCTGCCCCTGTCACTACCTGGCAGGGTGCAGTCTATAAAAATGAATGTATTCCCCAAATTTCTGTACTTGTTTAGATGCTTACCAATATTCTTGCCAAAATCTTTTTTCCAGTCTATTGATAAGATTATTTTAAACTTTATCTGGGCAGGCAAGTCACCACGAGTGAGCAAGGTCTTTCTCCAACGCCCAAGGGACTTAGGTAGCCTGGCTCTTCCTAATTTTATTTTTTATTATTGGGCAACTAATATTCAAAAAATATCATTTTGGATTAATGCCCCTGAGACTGATTGGTGCATTTTGGAGGCTCAATCATGCTATTCATCTTCTCTTCCTGCATTGGTATACTCATATCTTCCGATAAAACTGTCCAGCCACTCTTCTAACCCGATTGTCCTTGCTACTCTTAGAACTTGGATTCAATTTTGTCTTCACTTCAAATTTCTAACAGCTTCTGCTCTGGGTCCGATTAGTAATAATCATCTATTCCCACCATCTGTAGTGGACAAAACCTTCTCACAGTGGGGGAAAAAGTGGACTGAAGTGTTTCAGGGATCTTTTTGACGATGACCACTTCTCTAGCTTCGACTCTCTTTGTAAGAGATGTGGCCTGGACCGTTCAAATTTCTTCAGATACTTTCAGGTCCGCCACTTTGTAGTGAAACACTTTCCATCATAGCCTGACCTCCCGTGCAAAACACTTTGGGAAAGCCTACTGGACACACATCCAACTCAGAAGGGACTGATCTCTAAAATTTACAACCAGATCATAACTACAATAGATACCTCTTCTATAATCAAAACCAAATGGGAAAGTGAGTTGAACATGAACCTGACAGAGAATTGGTGGGTGGATGCACTGAATAGGGTGAACACATCTACGTCTTGTGCCAGACTTGGTCTCATTCAGTTTAAAGTGGTCCATAGGATGCACTTTAGTAACAGCAAACTCGCTAAAATATTCCCAGGTCAGGACCCAGGATGTAACCGTTGTGATCATCCTCAAGCAGATTTACTACACATTTTGGGCGTGTCCTAAACTTGAACACTTCTGGTACTATGTTTTTGATATTTTAACTATAGTTTTAGGGATCAAGGTACAACCGTGCCCTCTTCTGGCAGTCTTTGGAATCCCAGCCAAATCCATCCTATATAGTACCAAAGAGGGGGACATTATTGCCTTCACCACTCTTCTGGCGCGTCACAGAATACTTCTTGCTTGGAAATCTCCAAGTCCACCATCTCAGTCTGCCTGGCTTAAGGATGTGATGTTTTTCTTAAGTCTTGAAAAATTAAATATGCACTTAGAGGCTAAAAGATGGCAACCTTTCATTTCATATTTTCAGAATCTATTAGTGTTGCCCACCAAATGAGATATGTCTGGTAATTTGTACTGATTTATCTGGTCCTCTGTCCTTCCCTTATCTGTCTTATCTATTTAACCTAACTACTGAACTATAGTTTTACAATACTGTACTACATAAACTTTACGTAAACAAATGTGAAGGCCTTGTCTGTTTGTGGGTGGGTGTTTTGATTTAAGTAACTCTTTGTTTTCTGTTTTTGTTTTGTTTTTTGCTTTTCTTTCTTGTTATTTTCTCCTTTACTACTGCAAACTGAGTATCACGTGCACAAAAAATGAAAATACTTGCTCTTTGATTTTTATGTCATATGGTGCATTCTCATCAATAAAGTGTATATATATATTTTAAAAAAAAGAAAAAAAGTGTTACTTACTGCTTTTTTCGTGTTGGAATACATGTTAAATATTTAACTGCAAAGTAGTAATGTGTGTTTGATACTTTCATTTTTTTGCATTAAATCATACTGGGATGTTTGCTGAAATTGATAGGATGGCCCTACCTAGAAAATTTTCCACCAGCCGCCACTGGTACTGAGTATGAATGGGGTGGCCTTGTGTATTAAGATAGCGACTCCTCTGCTATTGGAGGAAAATGATGAGTAGTAAACCTGGCCTACCCAGTCTGGCTTAAGTTTCATGTGCTCCTTATCCACTAGGTGGGTTTCTTGTAAGAAAGCTATTTGTATCTTGTCTTTTTTTAGAAGGCTTAGTATTTTCTTCCGCTTAATTGGATGATGGATCCCCTTTACATTAAATGTACAGAGTTTGATGCTATCTATCCCTGACATGTCCTACTTCTTTCTCTGTCGCAGAGAGACGCTGTCCTTTTAGAGACCTCCTGGAGGCGCTCTGGAAATGTGTTAACTGACCTTTGCTGACCTAGTTCAGATGGATATTCCTTTCCGGTGGTGTGGTACAGAACATAACATTTAAGAACACTGAATGGCAAAAACAAACTCAAAAACATAAACTGAAACTTGAACTTATTGAAAGGGAACATGTGAGACTTCCTGCTCACTACCGTTTTCCCCTCTTTTCCTGACATCCATACAAACTCTGGTAGGATAAAACAGAGCTCCCAGACTCCCTGTTATAAAGAAGCAGTTTTCAGGTATAGCAACTCTTATTATAGTTCCGCGTCCTTGAAGTTTCTTCCCAGTCTTATTGAAGCTTGATCAATCAGTGAGGTCACAGGATATGATATCTAATATAACTGGGTTTCTTTCCTAAAACATAGTAATATACATGAGCAGACCAGCTTGTTCCACTGAGTTTCAACAAAAGAAAAGAAAGGTGTCGCATACTTAAACTATTCAGGCGCAGGGTGGCTGCATTTGTTGTGTCTGTTAACTTTCTCTGTGGGTTACTTCAGCAGCATGACCACCGCGAGTATAAACTGTCCACTTAATTCCAGATTGCGTCGCATTTGTCCATTATATTTTGTCTTTCTTCCTCTCCTCCACATACCTCTGAGCCTCATCCGCGGATCTGAAGTGTCGGACTCCACCGTCATGTGTAACGCGCAGCACGGCTGGATACAGCATCTGGTAACGGATGCCGAGGACTCGGAGTGATGTCTTTGTCTCCAGGAATTCGCGTCTTTTTTTTTCCACCGCTGGTGAGAAGTCATCAAAGATGTGTGTGCGGTTCCCGGAGAAAGTGACCTCAGCCGCGCTGCGTGCCCCCTTCATGATCAGCTGTTTGTCGGTGAAGTCGTGGAGACGAATGTAGACGGTCCTCGGCCTCGTTGAGTGGTTCTGCAGGTGTGCGGGGCCGCGGTGACACCTGTCCAGCTTGATCCTGTCGTTTTTCACCGTGAGGTTCAGGATTTTTGGCAGCCAAGATGCGAAAAAGTCCCTTAAAATGTATTATTATTATTATTATTGTTGTGGATGTAGTCATAGTGATGTCACCCATTGGTTTGTGGACTGCCGTTTTGAAGCCTTGAGTTCGGAAATTTGGCCTTCACCATCTTGGTTTTTTGCAGCCACTGAATGTAAGTGACCATATTTGGACTGAGGAGAAGAGACACAGTAATCGGCTCTGTTAACGATCTGTCAATCACAAGCATCCCCTGCTTTATGGTCTGTTTGACTCTAAATGGACCATCATTTACTAAATGAACATCATGCTGTATTGAAGAAGACTTGAAACTAGAGATTGAGACCATAAACTCATGTTTACAATGTTTACTGAGGTAATAAATAAAAAAGTAATACATTTTCTCATAGACTTCTATACAACCAGAGGAGTCGCCCCCTGATGGCCAGTGAATGCAAGTTTTAAGACACTTGGCTTTACTCTTTAGAACCGGGGGTTGCTTCCCATGTGACTATTCTCATGTGCACTGTAAGACATTTCAAGTCAGTTAAACTTGCAAATGAAAGTTCACCTGCTGCCTTGAAAATGTGCGTCAACTTAACTTGAAGACTGCTTTTGATTCAACTCAGAAATTAAAGTTCATCAAGTTGATTTAACTGCAATGTTCTAGTTGTCTCAACATTACTGTTCAAGTTGTCAGAGTTGATTGAACTTTTCTTCACTTGTTTGAACTTGATACAGTGAGTTAAAACAAATAATTGTTTTACATTATCAGGTCAAGAAAACTTTCCTTACCTAGTGAAACCAACACGCATTTCTGCATTATTGTAGCTCACAGTTTCAAGTTAAAATAACTTAACCATGTGTATACAACTTTCCATTTCAAGTTAAGAGGATTTAAATTCCAAATTGGTTTCAACTTGCATATAAAAGTTAACTTGACTGATAACTGCAAGTTTGCTTTATCAAAAAATTAAATCACCCATAATTCTTACTTCTGATTTAAAAATATAGCATTTATTTGATGAAAAGATACACAAGCTTGAACATTGTGTTTAAGTACATCTCAAACATGCCGACACTTAAATAGCTGTGTTTAAAACAATGTTACCACATACAAGTGGAGGCAATCTGAGAGAAGGTGGGGTTGTGGACAGACAGACAGAAGGTGGGGTTGTGGATATTTTATGGACCTCTTTTAACTATCTCACATTTGTCACTATACAACTGTGAGATAATTAAAAGAGGTTCATAAAATCATCCACAAAAATGTTGCATACTAGTACCTTAAACAGGTTATAACATCATACAGTCATGTTCAACACATAATATTAACATATAACTTATGTTGACAACTAGAAGTGTTGAGGTAAGGTACTACGAGGCAAAATGTTAGATAATGAATATAGTTTCATAAAATCTCAATATGAACAAGAACATTGTAAACACTGAAAAAGGGGATGACTTAATCGCATACTTTGAGAAAGGGGGAATGAGAGAAGACATGCAGAGGTAAAATGTGGGACACTGGGAACTTTATAAAACACAATTCTTAAGTTTTGTTTTGTGTTTTCGTTATAAAAGTCAGTGCATCGCGAAAGTTTTTTTTATGTTTAAACAACCAACCTACAGTTCAGAACAGTCTGTAAGGTTTTTCACTTTTACATTTTTCAACAAAACTTGACTTGCTTTGTCTATACCCAATATGCAACTCCTGTTAAACCATGAACAGTGTTTGTATGAACAACAAAGTTAGAGTCCAGAATAACAGCCTCCTCCAAGCAGGGACTTCAGATGTGACTTCAGATTTGTTTACTTGCGATATCTGAGCAGTTTGTTTCTGAGCCCATGGACTCTTGCTGAGCATTGGTCCGGTTTAATGTTCATAATGACCCTCTGAAGGAACTCACAGGTGAACTTCATATTCCGGGGGTACTCCAGGTTAAGGCAGTAGATTGTTCCCATTAACATGGCAAAGCCTGTGGGGATGTCTCCGAGCTTATGTAGGATGATCTTCTCCTCTGCTACCACAGCCACATTGAAGACTTCCAAAGGAAATGCATCTTGCAGAGTGCCTTCGTGTCCAATCAACAGTCCAACCTGCATTCCTTTCATGATCACATCAAGGTTTTCTCCATGAGCCTGAAGATGTATAAAGACATTCAAATCTTAACCGACATCTCCAAATTTAAAACATAACTGCCACTCTATTTAATTAATAGACTATAATTTATTTATTTTTTCCAATAATTTGAAGACTTATAATATCACCAGCTCTGCTGCAGTAAAGCTACCATTACCAGCTCAACCAATAGTAATACAGACAGGGAGAGCGCTGAAGGGTATGGTAATAACTCTAATGAACATGAAAAATGTTACCATTGTCACATTACAAAAATTGAGTGTAGTAAAGGTGTAAATACAGTTTCTTACGTCACACATCCGGATTATGTCGGTGGAATCCTCTGAAAGATAGCATGGAAGACCAAGCAGGGCGGCTGTTCTTCTGTTTTGGTTTGTGTCCTACAAGAACAGGCAAGAGTAGATGAATGTGATACCAAAGCTATAATCCTAATTTTAATACACAATAACAAGAAACTTTTTTTCAACACAGTACATACCTCCTTTTGCAGACACTGCAGCACACCGCTCAGACGCACTCTCCTGCTCGATGAAACACCTGCTTTGTACAGCTCTAGAAGACTTGGCACCAAGGCATCTAGTCCATCCAGGAATGACTCCAGCAGGTCTTTAGTGACAATCCTACTGAACTATTCACAATTGTATGACCTTCTTTCAGATGTTCTTTAAAATGTCTTTTAAGTTCAGCTTGGGTTTGAAATGTCTTCAAACATTCATCATAAATACAGACAAGGCCTAAACACCTACGATGATGTCCATGATGCTGTTTATAATGCTGGATTATTTGTCCTTGTCCATTGGAGGAGAATGCACAAAATTTACATTTCCACGTCATGAACTGGACATTCTTGATGATATCTGGAAACAGAAAAAATTAAATGAATTGCATGTTTAGTGAAAAAAGCAAATATATGTATTCAACACAAATATAACATTTATTTCCTTTATGATTAAATTATCAATCTTTACAATTTCAAAATACTTAAAACAAAAACAGGGATCAAGTGATTTTGAAGCAAACATCCTCTAGATTAGAAAAAAAGGATAAACCGATTTATACATCTAATTTTCAAATACACTTATTCAGTTTATTCAGTTTATTGAGTTAGCTAAATTGTGTGCAGTATAATGATAGCCCTGCAAGAGATTCAAACTTGATGATGGTTAAAATATTCAGTTTTAGCTTTGTTTTGTTATAAGTGAGACAATAGATTGTGATGTTGAAATGTATTACATTTACTTGTAGAGAGTACGAGAACCGCCTCTCAATATAATCCAATTCAACAGCGCAAGTCTCAGGAATGAGTAAAGTAAGTCTCTGAAACCCTCCAACCTGTCAAAGATTACTAGAATAATACATATATAATTTATTGTATAATTGTTAGTATCAACTTGTTTGTAGAATATTTAGTGCCAGGCCCTAACTTGCATAATATATCTCATTAAGTATGTCAAGTCTAAACATTACAAAAACAAACTACATACAGTTGTACTATTCAACAGTTAACATTAAACTGGCTAACAGCACTATGGCCTCACTGATCCTGTCTGCTGATGTGGAGACACACACTGCTGGTAATAGGAGGGGCTGGTTGTAACAAAATGTCAACTGTTTGGAGACCCTTCACTGAACAAGGCTCAACTATTTGCTTTTAACCTACAATTGACATTCGACGTAGTTAATTCAACCATTTGCCAGCTCCGTTTGTCTGTGTAAAACATACCAGTGATGAAGCGAGTTGACTGCAGAGGGAGCGGTCAAAGACACGTGTCTGAATAATTCATATCGTCTCTACTGGAGGATTTGTTGTCATTTTAAATTAATGTTTTTACTCTACGACAGGAGTAAACTATCACTAAAAGTCCGTCTCTTCATCTCTGTGCCGTTTCTACTTTGCTGTCCGCTGTGTGTAGAGTTCAGCCTACTCTCGTACAAACATGCACGCGCGCACACACACAGCAGGGAGAGAGGAGAGGGGGGGTCAAAATGTCCGCTATACAGTCTTTGCTCTGAATGCAGTTGCGTTCCTAATAAGCGGCATGCTCCGCATTAATATAAGTAACGTTACTGGCATTAAAATATAAAGAGGAGCAAAGCATAGGCAGTGACTCAGCCATTCAATGTGAATCCAGCTGGCATGAGCTACTTTAAGCAAACTTGCTGACTAATGTTAGCTAGCTAGCTCGTTTTCACTTGGGTGGAGGTGTTAAGCGAAAAACTTCAGTGGCACATATAATAATGAATAAAAAATAATATTGCGGTCACATTAAGAATTAACCAATAGTTTATACTTCTACATTAAATACGTTTTATTAAAAGCACAACAGATGAAATAGGTCCACCATTTGTCTTTTAAAAAGTTCGCGGGCAAAACAGACCGGGGAAACTGTTAAGCTAGCTAAACATCAAGGCCACACATTTAGCCTTTAAAAAACCCGACCTACATAACTGTGTTACATTACTAACGTTACACATGATATTAATTAAGAAAAATACTCAAAGTCATAATTTAAACTCACCTCTGTGTGCTGAAGCCCAGCGAAAAAAATCCTCACTGCGCTCTGTTCTGTCCGCTCTTCTTGTTGCAGGCAGAAAGTAACGTTATGTTCCTCCGCCTCAATTCATTGGCAGTTGTCAGGTACATAGTCTCCCTCCGCAGGTGGCAATAGTCCTTCTTGTTTACCATAAAATGCCTATATTTTCATTGGAATTTCACTATATGAATTGTCTGCAGTGTTTAACCAGTAGATTATGTCTAAACTTCAACCTGGCCATGGTTTAAAAAAGACAGTTTCCTTAAAACTCAAACATTGCAGCAAATAT
>NW_022280199.1:25659-112611 GCF_004355925.1 Anarrhichthys ocellatus
GAAATAAATCAACTTTTTGATGATATTCTAATTATATGACCAGCACCGTATATATATATATATATATATAGTTTTCTTTATATAGAACACATACAAATCATCTATCATCCAAGCCCCATACCCACTCCACCATGTACATGTACACAGTGTAACTGCAGTACATGTACATGTACACAGTGTAGCTGCAGTACATGTACACAGTGTAACTGCAGTACATGTTGAATCCTATACACCCTTTAATAATTGGTCAAACAAAGTCTCAGGAATATGGTGTTTTTTTTTTCGATTTGAGTGCAAATCTATCACAAATGAATTAAGACAGATGTAAAATGAACAGATGAGAAAGATAATTATATCAATTGAAATTAAGATATCTGTCGTCTTCACATCAAAAATGTATTTTCCAGCATATAAATTCCGTTTGGCTTCTGCTACTTCAGGATTATGGTTTGGGGGATTATGGGGGCCTGGGGCCCATAGCTCATTTTTGTCGGGCCCCCTTGAGAGGTTAATCTGGCCCTGCTGTAATTATCCTACTGCCTGTACCATCCTTGTGGTTATGTTTAAGCACAAGGCTGCGCATATGAAAAGTGACAATGCTTGACAATACATCATTTAAATTCAAAGCCTTTTTTTAATTGGTCCAAGAAAGACTTGAAAAATAAGACACACCTACACACACCTCCAGAGAGAGAGAGAGAGAGAGCGTCAGTTTACTGACAGAGATTGAGTCTCGGGGCTCCAGCAGGGACCAGGCACGCTCTGGAACAGTTTACCCAGAATATGGACTTCACATTCCGGGTTGCTATCGGCGGAGCGGCGGTGGTCAGGGTAGGAGCCTCTATCTTTCCTCTCCTGTCTGCTTCATATCCTCTTCTCCTCCTCTGAGGGCAGCGGAGGAACTTCACCGGCATCTCCGGAGCAGCGCGGTCGGGAGTCTCAGGCTGTGTTTGAGGGAGGCGGGGGTTCGATGCGGAGCAGACCGCTGGTGACCTGAACTTCATTTCCTTCCTTTCTGGCTGCTGCGGTCGGGAGGTTGCCTTTCAGCATAATGATCCAGTTCTCCAGAACTACCAGAAAACCGAACAAGACCAGTCCGAAGCTGCAGTGGGAGCTGTGAGCGGACGCAGCGGGCATAATGCGGACTTTGTGCCCGGTCTGAGCGCAGCAGTCTGCGGAGAGACGAGCTGGCCGGCTGGATGAGCCGCAGCAAGACTTTCTATTTTCGTGAAGGTAAGAAAACGAGATATGAATGCAGTCTGGGCTGGTAATTCTGTATGTTATCAACATGTCATTTTTCCTTTCATTCCCATTCAGGGAATTTCCCCTTTGAACTAATTCATGTCCAAATAATTATGAATAAACAGTTACCACCAGAAGTAAACTGTAGCAATTTAGAAATGACTGTACTGTAATATTTGCTACACTTTTTTCATTAATACCTTCACCCACTTCATTTTTCATTAGGTCTGAAATAAACAACAACATATAGACAGGTCCTGCTGGTGGTACTTAGCATGGACTCTCTCTCTCAAGGCTCAAACCAAAAGAAGAAGCCGACAGTTTATTCTCCAAACTGGGGCAGTGCTGCTTTGCAACACACGCTATCTTCTTTAATATAGCCTACACTTTGCATGGGCACATTCATAAATATATCATATATAAGATTGATGCCAGAGAAAAATAAGGCGGTGAGGTCAGGTCACCATTATTGGACTCGGTTTAATGCCTTGTTTGCCCCCCCCCCCCCCCAAGGAACATTACATAACTGTTGAACTGCCTTGGCCACAAATCAATGCAATCTGTCAATTGGCTGCTGCTGCCTGGTGCCATTGTATTAATCATCACTACCACCCAGCTAACGACCACTAATAATACATTATCATCACTTCCTTTGCTGGAACTGTATCGGATAGTGAACTCAAATGTGCAGCAGTTCAGGGAATTTTATTGATGTGTGTGTGCTTTCTCCCCTTCAATCCACCTCAATAATGAGGTTTTTGTTTGGGAGCCAACTAATACTGATGCTTAAATCTCTCCACTTTATTTAAATTGCATGACCTTGTGCTGCGCAGCTGCACCTTTCCTCATTGCGAGAGGCCCACATCGATCTCAGTTTTGTCCCTGTGCAAGACATTTGTCTTGTCTTACCTCGGCTGACAGGCTGCGTTCATCACCATTCCTGCACTCCTCTCCTCCAGCATGGCTAAACTCAATGAGTAAAGGGAAAAGAGGAATGCAAAGTGTAATTCAGCAATCATTAACAGCACATATTTGGCTTTGTAACACATCTTGTGTTAATACTGTATCGGACACCACCTCTTTAACCCCACTCCTTAATAATTCACCCTAAAGAGGAGTCCTTCCTTGTGCTGTGGGACAGGGCACAATCATACAGGGTCGACAGCGTAACAGATTCATGGTGCTCATCAGCGAGCCAGTTGCCTCTTTCCCTAGCTCGCCTCATTGTTCACATAATGCATTTGACTGCCATGTTTTGATCCTTTGAATTTGGTCTTTTTTTATGCTCTTTGTTCAGGTTCATGGTTTTTGACTGTGGAAAGAGAAAAATAAGTGTTAGTTAGTGTTAGTTTCCATTTCAGATTTGGGCTCATGTTACTGATCTGCACATAAATGTGTTTTTCCCACCATTTCCCCACCTTTGCCCTCAGTCTCTTCAAATATCCTTTTCCACTAGATGTGTCTGAGGAATATGCAAGCAACCTGTAAGTCATCTGTTTGCTCTCCCAATTTACAATGCTTTGCATTCGTGGAATAGAAAGGGAAAATAAATCCTTTAGTGTTCCTTTAGTGAAAGCATGCATTTTGAGGAAATAAAACCAGACTGATTTTCCCATAATTCTTATTTTGCAACAGGTTTCTGGAACCAAATGTCAAATCAAGAGAGAAGCTTTGTGGAACCATCAGTGTGTGACGTGAAAGGGAAGGAAGCGAGGAAGAGGACGTCCACAGATAACCCTCTGTGTGTGTTGTGCATGTCAACACCGAGTGCTGTGAAAAGAGCTCTACCCGGTGGTAAAAGAGAAGAGAGGGTGAAAATGTGATGGATTTAAACAATGTCTCCCAGCTCAATTATGGACAGTGGCTGGTGAAGGAATCATATTGCTTAATGAGATCATTACTCTGGTGTTGGGAAGCTTAGGACAACTAACTACCAAGGGATTACTCAAGACACTCTTAAGCACCAGGCCGGACATGATGGTGTTATTAAGCAGACAAAATCCAATGACTGTTCTGTTGGATTTGAATCCTAATTTGTCACATTTCTTTCTGATTTGGTGTCTGTATTTTCTCTGATCTGTTTGAAATGGAGATACAGTGGCGTCTGTGGAATAAGGACTGGTCCTCCTTTATAAGGCCGTGGATACCTATACTGTTGGGCCTTCACCTCCAGTTCTCCCGGGCCTCCAACTGTCCCGAGGAGTGCCGCTGTGATCGCACCTTTGTTTACTGCAATGAGCGGAGCCTGACCTCAGTGCCTCTGGGAATCGGTGAAGGTTACAAAACCCTTTACCTCCACAACAACCAAATCAATAACGCTGGTTTTCCCCTGGAGCTCCACCATGTGGCCTCTGTGGAAACTGTGTTTCTCTATGGCAACCAGCTGGATGAGTTCCCCATCAACCTGCCCAAAAATGTGAGGGTTCTCCATCTGCAGGAGAACAACATTCAGACCATCTCCAGAGCAGCTCTGGCTCAGCTTCTTTGGCTGGAGGAGCTGCACTTGGATGATAACTCCATTTCTACTGTAGGGGTGGAGGAAGGGGCCTTTCGCCAGGCACTAAGCCTCAAGATGCTCTTCCTCACCAAAAACCACATGAGCAGTGTGCCTATTGGTCTTCCAGATGATCTGAAAGAATTGCGATTGGACGAGAACCGGATCGCTGTTATTGCAGAGGAAGCATTTAGGAATGTCACCCACCTGCAGCGCCTCCTATTGGACGGGAACCTGTTGACAGATGAAGGGATTGCACCAGGGACCTTTCAGGACCTGGTCACCCTCAGGGAGCTGTCCCTGGCCCGCAACTCACTAACATACCCTCCCCCGTTCCTCCCAGGGGAGGTACTCGTCAAATTAAACTTTCAGGAAAATCAGATAAACAGGATCCATGCCAGTGCATTTGCAGGGTTGCACAAGCTGGAGAGACTCGATATTTCTAACAACCAGCTGCAGTCATTGACAGAGGGGGTCTTTGATGGCCTCCGCGGTCTCAGACAGCTCACTGTTCGGAACAACCTTTGGCTGTGCGACTGTAGCATCAAATGGGTGGTGTCATGGCTCAAATCTCTGCCGTCCTCGCTCAATGTGCGAGGCTTCATGTGCCATAAACCTGAAAAGTTCCGGGGCATGGTGATCAGGGAGCTGAGTGCTGAGCTGGTCCAGTGCCCACAGAGCACAGCGGCCGCACCCCTGTCCTCTTCACTGGCTGACACTGCTCTGTCCTCTTCCTCAGACTTCCCCCCCCTGGTCACTCACTATGTTTCCCCCTCCTCCAGGCAACCCTTCCCCAAGTTAACCACCCACTACCCTGTCTATTCAACCAGAGAGGGGGGGTTGAGGACTAAGAAACCTTTAGACCCCAGGAAGGAGACTTTGCAGGTCACGTTTGCCATACTGAATGGCTCAGCTATCCACGTCAGCTGGGTGGCCGCCTTTCCAGTCACTGCCTACAAGGTGACCTGGGCCAGGATGGGTCCCAGTCTGACAGGGGACACGGTCAGGGAGAGGATAGTGGGTGGGGATCACCGAGGGATCCGACTGGCTAACCTTGAGCCAAAGTCAACCTATCGGATCTGTGTCATTCCCTTGGATGCGTTCAATAATTACCGGCCCAAAGATGATACTGTGTGCACTGAGGCCGTGACCACGGTGGCCTCTTTCAGCCCCGACAACAACAACAAAAGACCGTCGGGGCCTGAACAGGCCATGCAACAGGAACCCAGCTCGCCTTTCTTGCTGGCTGGACTGATTGGTGGTGCTGTGATCGTGGTGCTGGTGGCACTCAGCGTCTTCTGCTGGCACATGCACAAGAAGAGCCGCTCCAAGTCCTCCAGCAAGTGGAAATACAACCAGGGTCGGAGAAAAGATGACTATTGCGAGGCAGGGACCAAGAAAGACAATTCCATCCTGGAAATGACTGAGACTAGCTTCCATATAGTCTCACTCAACAACGAACAGCTCCTCAAGGGAGATTTCCACATTCAGCCTATTTACACCCCTAATGGGGGCATCGGCTTCCGAGACTGTCCCCTGGAGAACAACAGCACAGTTTACTGCAAGAACAATGTTCAGGATGCTGACTTTTCTGGCACATGATGGTTTGGGGGAGCATCAGGAGCATTTTTTACTGACAACTACCCACACTTTACTGGACACTGTACAGTGTTAATACTATTTGAAACCCCTGTGTTTTCGAGAAATGTAATTTATACAACTAACTGGACAGTATTTTTGATATAACGTTTGATTTAAAAATGATTGGTTTCTGGAGTTGTGCTGTTTGAGTTCTGTGCGCAGACATGTAAATCAGGATTCATTTATTAAGTAAGTATTAAGGCTGGGTTTTGTTCAAAGTTTTTAAGGAATAGTCAATGTATACTGTAACCAAGACAGATACAGAATCCTCACTGTAGGTGCAGTGCATCATACCAGTACTGAAAGCAGCTGGTCCAACTCTGCATGAGAGAAGGAGAAAAGAGACTGACACGAATCAGCCACACTCACCACTAGAGGGTGTCGTTTTCTGGAAACCATACAGCCCACCTCACTTTTACTGTGACTGTTTTTCATCAAGTCATCACAGTTATATGGCATATTTGTTTAATTGGCACTACAGTCGATAGAGATGCAAATTATTGGATTCCTGCTCTAGGAAGAGGACATATTTTATGCAAATTGGATTTTACTCTGCTTCAAAAGGAAATGTAAAGGTCACACTCATTAAACATTCACAGAAAGTGGCAGGCTGCAGTGCTTTCCTCTGCTTTTCAAGATGAATACATTATCAGTTAAGGGGTCACGTTATTAGTGCTGGCTGTGTTTGATGGTGGGTATCACAGTGAGCCACAACAAAGAAGCACATCTGCCATCTACTGTATGTTTAACCAATTAAGAACCAACTCTTCTCCTTTTGTTCAGCAAAAATAACGTTATGGTTAAACAGTATATATATGTGCCTTGAAGTTATCAGCTTACAATGTCTTTTGAATCCATGTTTTTGCACAAAAGGTGTACTGTATATACAATTGAATTGGTGTTGAGGAAATCTCTTGCTCATGATTATTTATTTACCTCGTTACACATTTAATTAAAAACATATCTCCAAAAGTGAACTTATCCCTCGTGATCTGTCCCAGAATAATCACTGACTCAAACTGTTACAATACTCAGGTGGGAGAGCTCAGCAGTATAGCAGAGGTCTGCTTGGAGAGGGAAGGGTCTTTTGAGGATGACTAGTGCAAGTTCAAGAGTCACAAAGAGATTGCACTTAACTTCTACTTAACACAAAACATATTAATGCAGCATCGCTGCTGAACCTTGTGCAGCTGTGGGCATGCACGTGAGAACCAAAGATGTAAAACAATAGGCTGAATTTGTTCAAATTAAAGGAGTATTTAATGACCAGGACAGTGTTGAAAATCTTTCTTTGAACCATTACATTTTTGCTCTCTAAAGCTATCAAATAAGCCTGAAACCTGGAGCTTCCAATACCCCGAACCTGTAACCCTGTAGGTTCTGCCTAGGTTATGTTTTATAAACCGGAATGTTTCGGACACACGCTTCCTTTCTTAAACATAAGTCCTGCATTATTTATTCAGTTTGTTGTGTTGCAGACCAGCTGTGGCTGAGGACCTGGATTCATCAACTAGTGAGCAGTGTAATTTAGGGAAATGTTTGAGTAGCGTGGAAACAAAAGCAGAACCTGTGACAATGGTCTACACCAGGCATGGGCAAACTACAGCCCGCGGGCCATATGCGGCCCGTTGGGCTTTTTAATCCGGCCCGTCAAATACTGGTACAAAATTGTCCAAACTATAATAACGACTAGGGATGGGTGGTATACCTGTTTTAATTTCCCGTATGACATGAATTCTTCACACACCATCATACCAGCATAGCTGAAACAACTGCTGTCTGTCTTCAACATAAATGTATTGTTTGCTGCTGAAAGCACTGTGGTCGGAGCTAGTTGTCTTATATGTATTGAGAGGGAACCCTAGTCATGGTCATAACTTTATAACACAACAATTAATAACCACAACTAATGCTCTTTAACAGAGAAGAACACCACAGCACACAACAGTCTGTGACACATAAACAATTTGTAACACTAATAATTGTACATATATAAAATTTTACCGCCGAACTGCATGCTGGGTACAGCTCACTCGCGAGCCTGCTAGCACAACAGTCTGCTAACAGCTTGGAGAGGCTCCGTCGCTCCAGTAATGTTGCATTAAAGAACAGAACAGAGCGATGCAGGATGAACAAAGACAGACCGGAGATGCACCGATAGAGTTTGACACATATGCAATGCTGATTACTGCATAATATGTGTGGTATTTGTTATAAATGTACGTTGGTGATAAGAAGCTATACTTGGAGGGGCTTAGGACCCAGGGGAATGTAGGTGAAGGAAACAGGAAGAGACGGAAGACACGCCACACAAACAGATGTTCACCGCTCATCACGACCCTGTAGACCAGTGATTCTCAACTAGTGGTTCGTCGCGGACCTGTTTTCAGCGCGTCCTTTGCTTTATGCAGCGGAGTTATTCACGCTCCTTTCCAGCATTTATGGTACTTGTTCAGTGTTGCAGGAAAAACACCGACCAATGCGTTGTAAAACACGTCACGTGATGCAGTTTAGCCAATAAAATAAGGGTATTCTGATACGTTTCCTGACTCCAGTGAGATGTACCCACACCGTGACACGGGGGGAGAGACAAGGAATCACTTGACAGAGCAGAGCCCTGTTAATGTTAAATGTGAAAGTCAAATATCTGTATGATCCCTTCAAAGAATCAAAATTGCTAAATAGACCACAGACATTCACTGATGAACACTTCAGATCTGTTTTGAGAATTGCCACAACCAAACTGACACCAAACGTTGATGCACTGGCTAAAAATGGTGACCAACAACACTATTACCACTGAAATTAAATGTAAGTTTTCTTTACTTTTCAGATAATGGCTTTTACTTGTAATTTATATTAGTTCACACAAACACTCTCCATTAATCTGCTACTGCTACCGGCCCGTCTGTCAAATTTTAAAACTCAATGTGGCCCCCGAGCCAAAAAGTTTGCCCAACCCTGGTCTACACCTATAGAAATAGGAGTAGAACGGACATGTATACTTTACGGCCCAACTGACGTGTGTTGTCACCATAACAACAAACAACTGGCCTTTTCACTCAATGACCACTACAAACAGTTCAATGTCCGTTCTACTCCTTTTATGGCTAACAATTTGAATAGGGGGGTCCCGTTTGGGGCCACAGCCTCAGAGAAGTGGGGCCAGACATGTTGCGGCAGACACATGAAGCAAACATACTGTGGGTACATCCCAAGTCTCTTAATTGTCATTTCCTCGATCCTCGCTTGAACCGGAAGTTGTTCTGCGCCGCCATATTGACGGCCGTCCCAAAGCTCTTATTTCTGCTCTGAGGATCGAGGAGCGAGGAGGGAGGAGGGATCTCTGAGGAGCCATGAGCGAGGACCCACGAGAACAGACTTCCAGGAAGTCTTTTAACGGCTGACACGCCCCCTCATTGTTCATCAGTCATGTGATTGGACGCTGCAGCTGATCGGATTGATGAGATTTTTTTCAACATGTAAACAGTGAAGACAGATCAGATTAAACTCAAGCTTTATATTTGATTCGTTTTCTGATTCAACATCTGGTTTAAATAAATGTTCATTGTAGACTGAACAACAAAAGGACCACAAACAACTTTCTTCATTTAGTAGAAAGATTTGCGTTTTCAAGATCTGATGTTTCCCTCAATAACTGTTATTATGGATACAATTAAAGTCAGAGAGAGCTGGAGAGAAGAAACACTTTTTTAAATATTTGTATCATTTTCATTCAGTCACGTGAGGCTGATCATTCCTGAGTGTCGGGTTTGATGAGTTATATCATTTAAGATCAGGCTTTGGGACGGCCGTCAATATGGCGGAGAAGAACAACTTCCGGTTCAAGCGAGGATCGACAATTAAGAGGCTTGGGATGTACCCTAAGAGACTTGGGATGAACCCTAAGAGACTTGGGATGTACCCTATATGTCAATTAATTTTCCGGAGTGATTTTTTTTTTTGGCAACATACCAGTAGTTGTAAGTGAAATAAATATGTATGTGTGTGTGCATACATATACATATATATATATATCATACAATACAGCTCAGAACTGGTAATGTAATTTCACTTCATATAAAAATTACAACAGAAGCTATTTTACTTACATCGTACTCCTGAAGTAATTAAAGTGTTTATAATCCAAAGGGAAAAAACCTGAAATCCTGGAATAAAGGACCGGATATGGGAAGAGTCGGACCAGATCTCAGTGGAGTAGGACCAGTTCCGGTAGAATCAGAGCAGACATGGGTTGTTTCGCTACAAACACTAAACACAGTGTATGTGGTCCTTGTGCATAAATTACATATATTAATTGACAATTCTAACGCTACTGTGATGTCCATATCAAATAAAATAAACATAACATAACATAAATAGTACCCGGTCTGGGTAGAACCAGACCGGAATAGGGTAGAATAGGACCAAACCAGTACTAATTCACTGTATGTTAAATATAGTGTGGTCTAGACTTGCATGCACAACAATGTAGGCTTGTACAGTCACTGAACTATTGCTAAAAGTTTTTGGTAGGATCATATTTAGGCGATTTTCAAAACTTTCCCTTCATACAATTCCTTACATATTAAGGACACAAAATCCAGCTAATTTGTTTTTGTTGCAGTTTGTGTGAGGTTGACCCACATCTTTAGGTCAATTGCCCGGACTCATTTGTATAGAGTTTGGTTTGATTTGCATTGTTGTGGATTGCATGTGAAGATCATGAGCTGTAACTTCAGAAGACTTGAAAGTCCTTTATTCCACATTTCCTAATGGAAAACGATAACCCTCTTTCTTTTTATCTTCGCTAATTAGAGTTGAAAATGTATCTTTAAAAGTACAGGAACAGTATGAAAGATGCATAAGTTGTGAGACAGGATACTGTACTTCCTTGGTTGAAGTGCCTCAGGGACATCCGGGATCTAATTACTCTGACTTCTTCTTTATTCTGTATAAAGTGTGTTGGACAGTATCTAATCTTTCTAAAGCCACAGATCCATATTCTTTGTCAGCGACGCAGACATTAGATCTTTCTAATATGTCTTAGTAGATACACACAGAGGCAGGAACAAAAGAAAGCAGAGATGGCTGCAACAGTCTGCAGCTTCCCTCCCAGACCATAATTTTAGATCGCCAGTGAGCCAAATCTTTGGATAATTCTGGTTCTACCAATCAGTGATGATAACTTTGATGATATAAGCAAAAAAGTCAGGCAGGTCAAGAAACGTGAGCAGTGCAGATCATCCCAGGTTGGTCAAATTTATGGTGAGCAGCAAAATGATGACCCAAGCTGTCTGTTCCACAAGCTGCCCACTTCCTGCTTGAACTTTGACCACCTTAGGTGGGTTAGAAAATCTGGATAAACTGTTGCTTTGTTAACAAGCTGTGACTGCTCGTATTTCTTTTTCCTTTTCATCAATGTCACCATTTTCTTACATCTCAGCAATTACTTTGGAAAACACAATGAACCTCAATCACCGTCCTTAAGAAGACGTTTCTTCTTGAGACCTGCTTGTGCAGTTTTCCTGAAGACTCTGACATTTGCCAATATTTTCTTATTTGGGACTTGTTAGGTAAGAACAAAATCGACACACACTCATGAACACACTGAGGCACATTTGAGTGCTGACATGTTTGTGCAAAATAACTGGTTATTGTGTTATCTTCAATTTGACAGTTTTTATAACATTATTGTAATCCAATTGTTATACAAATTTCAACAATATTCAATTATCATTTTTTATTAATTATTTAATTTTTTCTACAAAGCGTTATGTTTTTTTTTTAAAGAAGGCATTACACTAACACTTCAACACTAAACGATTTTATAACCACTTCTGATGCTATTTCATGTTTACCACCTTATTTTAAACTTATTGAATGCCTTGTTTTAAACATACATGTTCCCCTAAATTCATATTGTCTCACTCTAATGACAAACAACCTCTGAACACAGTTAGGAAGAAAATGGTTTGTGCTTATTACATTATCGTTCATTATTGTTCAGTTCAAACCTAACATTATAAACTTCGGTCCGGTGCTCCACCCTTTTTATAGATCTTCTTTTGGGCATTCTTGACTTAATGCTCTCTTCTCAACTTATATGCATGCACACGGTCTTCAGTCTCATTTCCTTTATGGTGGATAGACAGGGCGTTTACCTTTAATATTTAGGATCAACTGCATATGTCTTCCATTTACCATTATAATAGGATTTACCATTATAACAAACAATGGTGCGCTTTAAGAACTTGTCGTGAATCAGACTTTTCTTAAGAACAAAGTTTAGAACAAACTTAATAGACTGGAATTATCATTTAACAGCTACTGTTGTGTGAATTTTGCATTTTAATAATGTTAATACAACACTCACTTGCTATATACAGTATATACTCTCTTCTCTCTGCCCATACTGACCATAAAGCTATACATGTTATCCTGCACTGTAGAATCTACAGTCCTTGTTGCTGCTAAAATGCACACCACAGATCACCTGAAACTCATGTGAGGCGTCAGCAGTCAGAGTAAGACAAATCAACCAGATGTCTTTCTCTCTGCAGGACAAATAGTGTCTTTACATAGTGGTTTAAAAAAGCCTGTATTAACTTCTCCATGGAGGAATCCTCATCAACATGTTAAGTTATGTTTCAATTCTATGAAAAACATTACATTACAGTCATTTTAGCAGACACTTTTATCCAAAGCGACTTACAATTCAGATTCTATCACATTCATACACCGTAGGCACAGCTACGGGAGACATTCTTTGGGGGGTTAAGTGTCTTGCTCAAGGACACATCAACATGTGACTAGCAGAGCCAGAGCTGGGGATCGAACCGCCGATCCTGTGATTGAAAGATTGCCCTGCTCTCCACTTAGCCACCGTCGTACATACAAGGTCCCCATTCATTCAAACTTGCATTGTGTGGTTGCACTAACCAGCATCAGTTGCAACTCTAACTTGATGCTACATATTTCAATAATTCGCTTAAAATGCCGTCTTCTCATTGCCATTGTTTGGTTTGCTTATACAGGAAAATGGATGTGTGTCAACTAGTATAAACTCTTCGTGGAAACAAATGGAGAGAGGGAGCTTTGTACTGAAAAGACTAAGCTAGAATGATACATACTGGATTTGTCATCATTTCCAAAACGGTTATGCAGGATTCATGTTAGCTGCGCATTCATGACCTTACATCCCACTTGATTTACTCAGTAAACATTGTAAAACTAAGGTCACAATTATGGTCTCAATCTCTAGTTTCAAGTCTTCTTCAATACAGCGTGATGTTCATTTTGTAAATTATGGTCCATTTAGAGTCAAACAGACCATAAAGCAGGGTATGCTTTAGGGGCGGGCTACACGGTGATTGACCAGTGGCTAATGTGGCGTTGTTCGGTGTGGGACTTGTCCGTGTTTTGTCTTACAACTTTAACCCTTTCAAAGTGTGTTTTCAGTTCATGAAAGTTAATTGGGACATTTTGTTTATCTAAAAATGTCTTATTCAGCATTTGATAGTTAGCTCCACCCTTTCCTGTCACTTCTGGTTGCAAAAAATCAAGATGTAGACGGCCAAAAACCAAGATGGCGAGGACCCGAACCGAGAACTCGAGGCTTCAAAGCTTCAGTCTTCAAACCAATGCGTGACATCACGTTGACTAGATTCATTTCTTATATACGCTCACACGACACACTGAAGTGCTAGTTCATGTTTTTTTAACCCAACCACCAACTGTCTTGAATTATAAAATGACGCCATAAAGATGGGAATTTTCTGCCATCCATCCCATTTGATGTGAATGCAGCATAACACACATGCTTTATTGTGTACTAACAAAAAAGATGGACACTTTGACAATTAGCAAAATACATGTGTATTAGGGGTGTAATGACACACGTATTAGTATTGAACCATTCGGTACGGAGCAGACGTCTGAAGTAACGGCTAGCGGCTTTGAGGAGGACGGACACAAAACGGAGGACTTTCCTTTTCTTATTATTGTTTATTTTGTTCTGTACAACTATGTACAACAAGTTAACACACATAAACTATAAAGGAACAAAACATGGATTGCTCTCCAGTACGACAGAGACTTCAGCCACCAGCAGAGCTATGAGTGACAACAGACAACAACAACACCGAGGGAACGAGTGAGAGACGTGTGTTGACCATATTTATGGAGCCATAATCTAGTAAACCTTTATGTGTAAGTGTTGATTTGAATGTAAATATGAGGTGAGAGAGAGAGATAGAGCAAGACCCCCAGCACTGTAACTAAGTCTGAAAAATAAAACTTTCCAGGAACTGTCTGTTTGAGTTCATAGAGGAAGATTTTAGAGAAGATCTTAAGAATCAAGCACAACCTTTCATTATTAAAGACTACTTTATTACTCTGTCGTATTTTTTTAAACTAAGCAAACAATCTACTTCCTGTTTACACCGGCACCATCACGCCCAGTGTACGTGAATAGTCATGTAATATTCGTTACAAACTTTCCCCACAGCGTTTAGGTAGCTGTTCCCTCCTGACTCAAACAGGAGTGATAAACCAGGCTGTACGAACATGCTAAATGCTATTGAGCCCCGTGACACTACTCCTTCACTAGCCCATTTCTCCAGACCATAATTCCTGCTTTGTAAAAGAAAACAAAAACCCAAATCAGACACGCCACCTTGAGTCTCACCAGCGAGGATTTGGCATTTCTGCTTTTTTGCTGTATTGAAAACGTACCGAACCGTGGCACCACTGTATCGTATTGAACCGAACCGAGAATTGTGTGAACCGTTACCCCCCTAATGTATATCATTGTTCCATTCATTGGTCACTACTCCATTGGTTCAGAAGATGTGTGGACTCGTACCACTTCTTATCAACAGTTACCAGTCACGTGACAGCAGTCATTGGATATTTACTGGTTTTGAGTGAAATGTCTCAACAACTAATGGATACATTAACAGAAGTTCATCACTTTGGTGACTTTTTAATCCAGCGCCATCATCAGCCCAACATTTCTGTTTGTCCAATACTTTGGTTTGTGACCAAATACCTGCACAGTGCTTTTGTAAGCATTATACCTTCTATAGATCAGCATGTTAGAATTATCATCATGAGCATGTTAATGTACTTCCATTAGCATTTAGCTCAGAGCACCACCTTAGTACAGTCTCACAGAGCCGCTAGCATGACAATCATTGATGCATTAATGTATCCATCACTTTCTGCATCATCCTTTAACTGCAGGGTAGTTTAATCTATAAAATGCATCATCATTTATTACAGTACTTGATTACATTTTGTTTTATTAATATGAATCTATTAAGCAATTAAAGCTGTCAGATAAATAATGCAGTATAATGTACCATATTGCCGTCTGAGATGTAGTGGAGTATGAGTGTAAACTTGCATTAAATGGAAATACTCAAGTACAAGTACTTCAACATTGTACATACTAAGTATGGTAATTGTGTAAATTAACTAAGTTACATGCTGGATGAGAGAGGCTGAACACAAACCAGTGTT
This sequence comes from Anarrhichthys ocellatus, assembly GCF_004355925.1. Taxonomy (NCBI): domain Eukaryota; kingdom Metazoa; phylum Chordata; class Actinopteri; order Perciformes; family Anarhichadidae; genus Anarrhichthys; species Anarrhichthys ocellatus. The sequence continues at coordinate 40,562 of NW_022280199.1, forward strand.
GGAGAGGTGCTGACCATAGTGAAAGCACAAGTGGAAAGTACTATTTCCTTTACACTTAGTTACAGTCAACCACTTTGAACATAATTGCATTCAATAACTGTTTTACCGACGAATCAATAAATGGAACTAATTCCTTAAAATTCATATTTTTAACATCACAATTCATAATTAATCGGAGAAGAAAACGTTTTTGAGGGTACACACTTTTTTCAATGATCAAGACATGTGCTGTAAAAGGAAATCAGGTGCCAGAGTGGATAAAAAGCATAAAAAAAGAAGTCTATTATCAACAGAAATGCCCCTGGTGAAAGGCAAACTCTCTGTAGAAAGACTGGCAGCAGCAGCAGCAACACTGTCTGTGTGGACGCCACACTCTTGAGATACGCAGCAGTTCAGTGAGGCAGCCTTCATGCGCTGCTCACACAGGCAGTGTGGCCCGGGCTTCAAAAGCGCCGGTGGATACCCACATAGAGACGGACAGAGACTCCATGCTTTTTAGTTTGATTTGATTGAACTTTGATTGGATTGACGTTTTAATTGTTCTTCCAATTTAGCTAGTACTGGTCATGTTTCATGCTGAGACGAAGACAATATAAATATATATCTGGTAAGGCAGCCACAGCAGAAACAGATGATCAGTCATGTTGGTTAAATGTTCATTGTCAGAACTTTTACATGGCAAGGCGATTCCATATCCCCTGTAGTGTATCATCTCTCTTTTGACGAGTGCAAAACCATCTAAAGCAAGCAAAAAACTTTTTTGTGCATTGGAGGAAGTTTTATTCGGACCCGAGCAACCGACAACGTCGGTCCGCGAAGGCCCTACAAAAAAGCCTATTGGACCTCTCACGAAATTTTACGCCATTTCGAATTTTGTGAAAAACGCAGAAAAACAGAAGGGAAGGAAACACCTTGCTAATAAATATTTACAAAGAAATAATGCACCATGGTCTGCTTTACTTAAGGTAATTGTCTGACGGTTTCACAGTTTATTGTAAAGCAACAGACCTACGATAATAAATAACACACCTTAAGGAAGGGATTCAGCCTGTATCATGTTGTAAATGCTTTTAAACCAACATCAGTGGCGGACTGAATCAAGTCTTTTCCTCTTTAATTCATAGTGGATGGATAAAATAGCCCTCTGATTCTCAAACGTTTGGCTTCCATTTCTCCTGGTCATTACTGTGGTCAGCTTGCACTAAATTGCATTAGAGAGCCACTAACAGCATCCTCTCCCTCTTCACACACACACAAATCTACTCCACACGCACGAGTATTGATCTCTGGAGCTCCACTGGATTATGAAAAATGGCTACCAACCTTAATGACACTTCACCTGAGATAAACTGCCTCTCTCCACGGATTTGGTAGTGAGGTTAAAATGCGTGCACAGGGAAATCAGTGGTAAAATGTTGTCCCAGCTTGTCCCTGTATCTTCTTTCATTGATTAACTGCTAGAACTGAGAAATAAAGGGATAGTGGACGCTTGATATAATGGATGGATTGCATAGTGGAGGGTCATTTGATGGTGTTACAGCCTCACATTGTGGCTCAGTCATTTCATCAAAGTTAGCGTAAATCTTTACACTTCAGTGGTATTGTGGATAATCTTGCATTTGAACAACAGCATGTTAGTCCCTGAATTTCATCAGCGTCACTACAGCACTGTGAGAGTGAGCCATATGCATAGATACAAAGTTCTATGAATAAATTATTATATTTACATATGTGCATTTTCAAAATCAAGTAAAACCAGACTTGCCATTAGGTATACCTGAGGCCTGTACTAAAGTTATTCATTGGTTAGATTTGTTTCTTTGTTGTTGTTTTTTAAAATTACACTTTACAAGCATCTATCAAGTTTGTATAGTTTGTCTATTATGAGTTGGTATTAATAAAAATCTAAAAGAATGTTTTGAGACTAATTTTATTGTTAAAAAGTCCAGCTTTTACTGAGTTTTGCATATTTAACAATATTGGCAATAGAAACAAATGTTGAGGCAGAATACACCTGTATGTAGACAAAGCATATTTGTAAAGTGCATTCCTGACATCAAGACACGGACTGAAATGTAAAACTTGTATCAAAGACAGTAGACCCTATCACTCAGTCACCCTGTCACCTGCCATCATCATTGGTGGAGAGATAAAGCTTTATACAAGCTTCCAAACATGCTAATGTTGCCTAAAGTCCAGAGTTGGATGGGAGACTGTATGCAAAACAGTTTTAAAATATCACTTCACTGCAAGTTGCTTGTTGAATTGGTGTTTACATTTATTTTTCTGATTGGCGTTTTACTTGCTAAGATTTTATCACACTTAGATTGGCGAGTTTAGTCAGTATCAGTGGTGGGCCATCAGGTCCAGTTAAGCCTTCTCTGCTGGCCTAAACAGAATCACAAAGTTATAGCTATTTTATAATTTAACATTTTTTCATAAATACACTACATGTATTCTAATTATTTTTGCCATTAGCTCATGTTCTCATTGCACAGCTCCTGTCTTCCTCTGTTGCTCTGCTTCCAGTGCAGCTTGTTTTAAGGAGAGCTTTTATCCAATCAGATTCAGCCCCTATGTCTCTATGTAAGGAGAGAGGCCCGAGGCCCTCTAGGTAGACTTTGCAGTTTAAGTGAATGGGGACGATATTGTTGATTGTCATAGTCTTCAACCAATCAGATCTTTAGTTTGACATGTTGGGCGTATTCTTTGACGTGCCAGAGCTTTCTGGGTGGCCTAGCCGAGTACGTCAGCATTAACGTGCGGCGTGATTGGTCAGTCGGCTAGCGTGACTGTTATGAAGCTCAAGCTAGCTAGCAGAACTTAGTAGTAGTAGTAAGAGTTCAAGTTGAAAGATATGTAAGAAGTTATGACATTGACATGACATTTTTAGCGTTTTGCTTGGTGTAGATTCCTGCCAAGCTAGTTTAGCGTAGCGCGCCTCCCAGAACACACGTGCCTCACCAGAGTACAATGTTGTTGTTCCGTGGTGGCACATTGTCTGTTACGTCGGGTGGGTTGCCATGTTGAGGGCAGTGGCTCCACGGAGAGAACATTATAATTCCCACAATTTAAACTTCTGCATTTTCCAATCCTCGGTATGCATTACGAATCAAACGTATTGTTTGATTCGTAATGCGTACTGAACCGTGAGCCTCGTACCGAACGGTTCAATACGAATACGTGTATTGTTACACCCCATAATAACCTGTAGCTGTGGCGTCATAATGAGGTTATTAGGAGGTGGCTCAACTGTAGTAGGACAGCACTGAAGGCCCATGTATGAAATGCACGGCCCGCCACTGGTTAAGACTCAAGTCCCACCTCAATCTCCATAATCTCTACGAACCCTTCCAATCCGGCTTCCATTCAAAACACAGCACAGAAACCGCCCTACTGAAAATCACAAATGATATACTTCTCTCTGCTGACTCTGGCTTCGTCACCATCCTCATCCTCCTTGACCTCAGCGCCGCCTTCAACACTATCAACCACTCCATCCTCCTCTCACGTCTCCAGTACTCCCTTGGCATAACTGGCACTGCCCTCTCCTGGTTCACCTCATATCTCTCAGACCGACATCAATTCATTGCAATAAACAACTGTAAATCCTCTACCTCCCCAGTCACCCACAGTGTCCCCCAAGGTCCCCTCTTCATCATTTACATCCTTCCCCTTGGACAAATCATCCGTCGTCATGGTCTCAACTTCCACTGCTACGCTCACAACACCCAACTCTACCATCACCTCAGTCACCCACTCCACTCTCACTGATATAAAATCATGGATGCAACAGAACTTTCTCAAACTCAACTACAACAAATCTGAAATACTCATCATCGGCCCTAACTCCCTCACCCGTTCAGCCCAGCCCTTCTATCTCAACATTGATGGCTCCATCGTCAGCCCCTCCTCCCAGGTCCGCAACCTCGGTATCATCCTCGACCCCACCCTCTCTTTTCTACCCCATGCCAACCACATCACCAAAATTGCCTTCTTTCACCTCGGGAACATTGCACGCCTCCGACCCTCCCTGTCCTCTGCCACCACCGAAATACTCATCCATGCCCTCATAACCTCCAGACTCGACTACTGCAACAGCATCCTCTATGGTTCTCCCAAGAAAATCCTCAATAAACTCCAATATGTTCAGAACTCTGCCGCTCGACTGCTCACTTCCACCCGCCGCTATGATCACATCAACCCGGTCCTTCGCAACCTCCACTGGCTCCTGGTCAAATACAGAATAGACTTCAAAATACTACTCACCACCTACAAAGCCCTAAGCAACCTGGCCCCTCCTTACCTTTCAGACCTCCTCCCCCTCCACGCCCCAACCCGTTGCCTCAGGTCCGCTGGTGCAAACACTCTGAAGACCATCAGGACCAAGCGCCGGACCTGGGGTGACAGGGCCTTCTCAGCTGCTGCACCTCCCCTCTGGAACGCCCTCCCCATCCGCATCCGTGAGGCTCCCTCCCTATCATCATTCAAACAAGCCCTCAAAACCCACCTCTTCAAACTCGCTTTCACCTGCTAACCCCTGCACCCTACCCTCCACTACATGACCCATTCAGCACAGCTTCTCCAGTTATTCTTTTTTTTTGTTTGTTTGTTTTGTTTGTCTCTGACTTGTAAAGCGTCTTTGGGTATTTTGAAAAGCACTATAGAAAATTTATGTATTATTATTATTATTATTATTATTATTAATATAGAGTAGTTACCTTGGCGTCAGACAGCCCTCTCCGAAAGGGAACTAAAACATTTGTATCAGTCTCTTCAAAGCCACTAGACTGCTTGACAAAAACTGTAATTGTACCCTGCAGAACACAGGAGTAAACTTACAACCCTAGTTCAAAAAATCCGAAATACACTTTCAGTTATTTCCAAACTAACAGCTAATGTTGACTCAGCTAGAACTAGCGTTCACAGTATTAATAACTTAATTGTTTAGCTTATTCTGGTATCCTATGTCAATGCTATTTTGAAACTGCTGGGTGGGCTTTTACATTTGATTAACCGAGGAAAGAATGCCGATGGAGTCGACCTTTTAAAGTTCTGTCCGGTGTTCCCGCAGTGAAGAGGAACACTGTACTGAGCAAATCGAGTTTTCTCAACAGCTGTTAAAAGTTGGTGGTCTGGCTCACTTTGTTTCTGCTTCCTTCGACCTTGACACAGCTCTGTAGAGTCCAGTTGACTCCTCTAATCAGCCTGCAGCCTCAGCCTATTGTGTGTTTGTGTGTCTCTCTCTGTGTGAGTGCGCGTGCAGTGATGTGGGTCCTGTTATAGAAAAAAGGTTAGTTATAGGATGCAGCCTTTCTTGCTCACACTGTGTCCTATTATCACCAACATATTGGACTGGTAGGCTACATTACTCACAGTGTTGGCACCGCACCAACAACCTCAGCTCTCTTTCATCATCATCTGCAATACTGCAGTTTTTCCATGATGACACACTAAGTGTACTAAGAAAAAAATAACATGTCGGCAGTATCAACCTAGGGTTTAAATGGCAGAAGAGAGCAATGAGATTCAAGGAGAGGCCAATCCACCACTTAGTTCTCTCTTCATATCCAGCTTTTTCTGTATTTACATCAGATTGACTGTCATCATGAGCTGGCAAATGGGAAAAAATGTACTGCCATACTGTACTCCTTTTAATACATCCTGATATCTCAATAAGTGCGTTTCCATCCAACTGTTTTTAAGCAATGCCATTGGAAATGCTAGAAAAAACAAAACAAGAAAAAAGAAATAAAGTAAGAGGCTGAGGTGGAATAATCGCTTTGAAATTGATGAAAACAAAATACAACAAGGTCAATGGACATAGACTTGCCGAATAAATCGTGACATACATGGAGCATGTGACTAAGGGGCTGGGTCTGTTATTGCATTTTTCCTGACTGTGATTTGTGCTATGCTACAAATGTCAGCAATGGGACAAGGAGCTAAGAATCTATTCTGTGCTGACTGCTGTGTGTGTTGCCAAGAGTTGAACATTTTTTAATTTTGGGTAAAATGCTGCGCTTACCCAGCCTTTCGCCCCGGTGGAAGAGGGTTGGGGGAAAATCCAACCACAAAGAATGCGATCAAATGTGTGTTTTTATTGATTGGGAGTAAAGGAGGAAGTCAGGAGATGTTGTATAAAAAGCTATAATCCTGTCATCTGGGTGGATGGATGGGTCAGAAAACAGGCGTTTGACACAGGTATTTGTGTGTCACCATTGACCTATTTTAAATTAAGATATTAAGTAATATAAGGTTACGTAAACAACTTAAACTTTATCACAATTGTCATCCATACAGATACTTGATATATGAAATCTAACCTCTGCTTTTAAACCATTCTAAGCATTAGGAACAGTGGGCTGCTGTGAAGCGCTCAGGGAGCAACTTAGGGTTCAATGTGTTGCTTGGGGACACTTTAAAATGCAGACAGTAGGAGTTTCACCAGTGTGGTGAAATGATGACCCGCAATACCCACTGAGCCACAGCTGCCCCGCATAACAGTTAAATTACGTAGGTATTGTAGCCTACTTAACTGCGGATCAAATGTTCTTAATTTAGGCCAAACCACACTTCTTTTCTTTTTCAACGAGCAGAAATTGACATGTGCAAAAGTGGCGCTAGAGAGGTACTTAGGAGGTGATAATTTGCAACATAAAGTACAGCTGATGGTAATGGCATTAGTTTTGCAGGTATGTAGTCATATATTGGATTACATTTTACCTTATGCAAACTATGGTGCTCTATGAAAAGGATCTCCAAAGTTATTACAGTTCATCTTGAGGGGAACATGAATGTCTGGACCAAATTTCATGGAATCTCTCCAATAATCATTTCACTGTTAACCAAATATGTCAACCTGCTGGTGGCACCACCACTTTGGTGGTACCCAGACCACTTTGGTGGTTCAACCTCCAGAACCATGGGATAAATGTCAACACACTTTTTAGTTGGAGAAAAATGTGATCATTGTGGAGAAAAAAACAACCAGAAAAAGGAGAGGCCAGGTCAATCCATGAGAGGATCAGAATATCACTGGCATGCTTTTTGGGTTATTGGTGAATATTTAATGGTAGTCAGCATATTTCTTACAGTGGCTTAGAATCCCTGTTTCCTAATGTGATCTGTGAAGTATGTCAAAAAAATCCCTTGGATAATGTTATAAATTCAAAATAATAGCATGGTTTGATGCAGCTACCTGCTGTTGTTGGCAAATGTTTGTTATCTCAATTTAGTCTGAACATTAATCTGATCATCAGTATTTTAAAGTTCCTGAAATTGTCTAGTCTTCAATTTTCTCTCAATAGCATGTGTTTTTACTCTGCATGTTGTAGCTATGTGTTAGACAGAACATCAGATTACCGAGGATTAAACCCTGAGGAACCTCACATGCAAAAATGATAGGAAACAACAATCTTTTCATGGCAATTAATGAAAAACATTTTGTCTAAGAAAGACAAATTGGATGACAGATCAGGATAGACATTCACTGTTTATCGACTTGCTGGCACATCAGTGTGGTCACACCTTTCTCACGGATAGTAGCAGTAGTAATCTGAGAGGAGGATATGCAGAGTGTGGAAAAATAAGGACAGTAGTGATAGCCAAGTTGGTGACTGCTCCTATTCCGATGGTTGTAACATTAGGTTGGTGTGGAGTGTCTCCCACTGAACGTTAAAGCTCTCCCAGATAAATTGGATTTGAGAGAATGAAATCGACTCGTCTTGCTGTATTTTTTCATTGTTTACAGTATGTTTCTTGTCCTGGCACTAAACCTTTTCCAAGCAAGCTGACAAGTGTGATAAAGATATGTTTTATGATGGATCTTGCCAGTAATGCTCAGTAAGAGCGTCTGCTTGCCCCTGCATTCACACACATCAGGACTGCTATGTGAGCACCCATCAATTCCCAATCCAGCGTCTTCTCCCCAGCGTAACACTCATATAGAGATGAACAGCCTGATTTTCTGAATCATTAGCCATTAACCCTATGTGAGGTGTATCTGTTCATCCTTCTGATGACGACACACAGCGATCCTCCCAATTGAGCCTATTGACACTGAGAAAAGAGAGATCTATTGCCTCTCTTCACTCGTCAATAACAACACTGATTGCTGCTGTCTAGTTTGATATAGAGTCTTGTTTACTAGCTGTTGCAGTGGGTTGCATAGTTCGATGTTAATGATATCATCTAAGCTCATTTAATACCGTATTTCGGTGTGCATCCCTTCCCTCAGATAACACCGTGAAGAAGATCTGCTGTGGATATAAACGGCCTTTTCTAAGCTGAAGAAAACACAACAATTCTTAGTTTCAGACAGTGGTGGGCCGTCAGGGCCTGCAAGGCCTTCTCTGCTGGCCTAAACAGAATCACAAAGTTATATCTATTTTATAATTTAATATTTTTTCATAAATACACTACATGTATTATAATTTATATAATTTTTTGTCTCATTATCTTATGTTCTCATTGCACAGCTCCTGTCTTCCTCAGTTGCTCTGCTTCCAGTGCAGCTTGTTTTAAGTAGAGCTTTTATCCAATCAGATTTCACCTCTGTGTCTCTTGGTAAGAGGAGAGGCCTGAGGCCTGCAGACTCACAAGTGAATCCATGTGCAGTTTAAGTGAATGGGGACGATATTGTTGATTGTCATAGTGTTCAACCAATCAGATCTTTAGTTTGACATGTTGGGCGTATTCTTTGACGTGTCAGAGCCTGCTAGCTGGCCTACAAGTACATCAGCATTACGAGCAGCTCAGTTTTCAGGTGCAGCTCTGCAGTGAGTGTGATTGGTCAGTGGGCGAGCACGTGACTATTGTGAACCGAAACTTAACTAGCCAGCAGAGCTTAGTTGGAGGAGTAAGAGTCCAAATTGAAAGATATGGAAGGAATTATAACATTTTTAGGGTTTTGCTTGGTGTAGTTTATTTATTTTTTTACCTAGCTGTGTTTTTTAACACTTAATGGCTGAAGGAGGAGAAACGGATTTCTGGAGAAGGACATTTCCAGAAAAGCTGGACATCGTATCAAAGGGTCGGTCAACCCCACAGGTAGCAGCTCTGACCCAGCATGGAAAAGGATTTGTACAAACGGTATATCTGGCTGACAGCGTTGGAGAAGCGCTGCACATTTTATGGCTAAGAATGCGTCTCATTTGCAACTGAGCTCTTGGTGTTTGGAGCTGTTTGGAGCTACGCTACACTAACCAAGGCTTTTTTAAAATATATTGTACACAAATGAAAACATGAATATGAATATTATATTACATTTTCTGATAATAAATCCCCGTAAATGTTACACGCTGTTCCTTTAATGGAATAGTTTGACATTTTGTGAAATATGCTTATTTTCTTTCTTATTTGTAGATAGTGAGATGAGAAGCTCGACACTCATATGTGGTGTATGTGGCTAGCTATTCACCCCTGTTTCCAGTCTTTATTGTCACGGTTTAGGCTTTGCCCCCTGTGTTCCTGTGTCTCTGGCCAAATCCCAATGTCCCCCCTAAACCCTCAAACCCTGAACCCTCAAGGACTTACTGACGTCACCTGGTAAGTGGTTGAGTGTGAGAGACTGAGGGCTTGAGATGGTGTGAATAGGAATGGGAAAACACTTTGCTGCAACATATCACGTTACCATGAAAACCACAAAAAATATGATGTATAATTGTGTGTATTTATTTTATACTTTGTACTCCCTGATGTGAAAGTCTTTCAGGCTCTTTCCTCACAAGATGAGAGGTAACTTATTTTAATCTATTTACTCGTTTTTGTCAAAACAGCTTCAATGGCAAAATCAAATATTTGATAAATAAATAAATAAATATCTTCTGATTTCATGTTTATTTTTTGTTCCATCTTTAACCCTTAATGTTTCTGAGTAAATGTAATACTCCAGGATGAACACGCGTGAGCCGTCCTCTTTGTTTACCTTATTTTTACGTCTCCATGCGTCCACTGGTTACCCCGTGTTTAACGTCACATTGCAATGATTTGTGGGTAATTCCCTTAGGCTAAGTCAGGATACCATGCTGACTTACGGAAAGGGTTCATAAAGGGCTCAAAATGTCTGCCAGAGAGCCTCATACACTTGATGATTTGACAGTGGGACATCCCTAAACCCTCACGGACTTCGCGGGAGCGCGCCTCAAAGTCCGTGAGTCCGTAAGGGGGGGACACTGGGATTTGGCCTCGGTCTGTGTGTGTGTTTCCCTTGATTGCACTCATCCTACTCACCTGCGCAGTCCACCCAGCTGCCTTCAATCTTCTCATCACCCCACACATATATACTCACCTGCTTTCCCTGTTCTGGTTGTCAGATCCTCCTTGTTCGTGCCCCTGTCTGTTCCAGTTTTGTGTCTCACTCGTGTTTGCTCGGTGTCCAGCGTTTGCTCCTGGTTTGTACCTTTGCTTTTCTTTTGTGATTTTGGATCTTTCTGCCCGCTCCGTTGGAGTCGGTTTAAGTTTTTGTTTCGGTCTTTTTAAGTAAAAAACCTTATTTTCAACTTCACCTCGTCTCCAGTGTCTGTGTCTGCGCTTGAGTCTCAGATCTGCTCCTCGGACGTGACATTTATGCTAAGCCAGGCTGCTCGTTATAGCTTAATTTTTACCATACATGACAGCGTCATTAATCTTCTGATCTAACTCTAAGCACGAAAGTGAGTAAGTGTTTCCAAAAATAGCAATATATTCCTTTTAATGTACAAACATGAGATTCATAATCATGTTTATAACCCACTATTCCTTTAAATATTTGTGTCAGAAGAAATAATGTCGAGCACAATGTTACATACATTCTACAATAATTATCTACAGCCATAAAAACTCAGAAGCTACTTTGGAGGGACATCTTATACCTAAACTAGAGATGATGAATTAAAAAAAATATTCAGACATTCCTTTCAATAAAAACATTGGCAATTCTTTTTTAGGATTTTAGTCATGCAGACTGAGTGGTTTCTCTCTTCTCATATCCACTGGACAGTAATAAAAGATGAGACACGCGGCTGCTCAGCATGGAGGAAAGACAGTGAAGTTTAGAGGGAGGGGAGGTGAGAGTGAGAACATGTCTCATTCACTGCTGAGAGAGAACAAGAGTTGCAGTGTAGACGAGCTACTCAGCCTCGGCAATAGAAAATCCCAGCACACCTCTCATCCTCCAACTCGACCTGCTCTCTATTCTCCCATCTCTCTCATTCCCTCTCTCTTACAGAATGAGATTCTTCCCTGAACATTCGCTAGGACCGCATGTCCTTTCAATTTTGCTGCTCAGTAATGACCGACCTCCCTCCTTCCCTCCTGCCACCCCTTCAATCCAGCCTCTGTTGCCTGCAGATCATTCATCACTGCTGGGACACTTAATGAGAAACCTTAGCAGGGCAGAATAAGAAGGAAAGTCATTTAGATTCAATCAATACTCAATGAAGATATTAGAACATGTGCTGTTATACAGTTATGTAATTCAGAGCAATAAGGGATAGGGTTACTGGTTAATATACACAGGATTAGATTAATACATCTGGGTATGACAAAATAAGAGATAATTAGCCTACTGACAAGTAATCAATTGAGAGAAATATTAAAAATGTTTAATTTAATACATTTTGTCAAAGATTAGTTATGTTACGTGGACTACTAACTAAAAATGTATCTTGGTATGCTCTGGTGGCTGTAATTGTTTTTCTTTTTCTTTCCTATTTATTCTGCATGTAATAATCATAATAAAGGTCTTGTACACCATAAAAGAACTGGATCGCAATCTTTGTGAACCAACCAAAATTGCGATTGATGATGTGCAGTGTTTTTTTTCTTCGGCAAATCAAATCAAAAGGTTCAGATATTTCTAGACGGCAAATCTAGATAGTACGTGGCGCTTCTATGCTGCTCCTGTAGTCAGGTCTACATCAGGGGTCATCATTTGTCCGAGGGCCAGAATGTTTCTGAGCAGACACTATTGGTGCCTGACTTTAAAAAATATGTATTTTCTTTATTCTTTGTTTAATATGTTCACTGTCTTACAGGCAAATAAGAATTACATTCATTTTGCATCAGTGCGAACAGACTCCTAGAAACATGAGAAATCCATAATGATAACGAGATACTAAAGTAGAAAATGCTCTCAGACCTCCTCCAAGGAGGCAGTTCACTCAGGGGTGATGGTTGCCAAGCTCTCGTCTTTAAAGCAATGTTACTTCAACCAATGCTCTTCACTTTTTTTACTGACAAGTTTTGGTTATTATGAGTCACCATTATTGTGCATGTAAAAAACAATTAAATGTTGAATTAGAGCATGATATAAGTTTCTCCCCCTTCTTGCAAAAAGATATGGTGGATCCCGCATTCTATTTACAAAAGACAGGAATGAGTTTCAGCTTCACCTATTTTTACCTTACTCACCTGGGGTGCCTCCCCTTTACATTCTACAAAACAAAAAACTCACAAACTGAAGATACTAAGCTTCTAAAATGCTGAGCACTATTATGTCCCATTGCACATCAACATTAATAAAAATCATGAAACAATGCTTGGACAGACAGGTGGTGGAGCTGAGGAGTGTGTCTGCACTGTAAAAGTGGAAGAGGTTTCCAGGGTGAGGAGATGAAGTGGTTTCCTCCTCATTTCATGAATAATTACTTCCAGGATGGTTATTATATAACCAGGAGGTAAAATAAGGAGCACATAGCCTGTGCAATCTCACCTGCACGAAATGTCAGACCAAAACATTTGTCACATGAGGGTTCTGTACTAACAATGTTCAAGGAGAATACAGGAAGTGATTTCAAATGTGATGAATGCATCTAGAAGTATTTGACTTCAACACCTGCAGTCTGGGTCTCAATCAGGCTGCGACCTCTGGGTCTGGAGAAGTGTAGCCTATAAATAAAATATAAATAAAACGGATCCATTCCCATTCAAATGAACATAGCCAGATGATACAAAACGACCTTTGGGTCAGGCTGTAGTAGTTCAATCTATAGCATCATGTTCTATTGGCTGATCAAAGGTTTGAATGTACAATATTGTTTTGTAAAGTGACTTAACTATAAATCAAGATGAAAAGTACAGTGAAGAGGCTGATATAGCGTTTGCCATGTGCAGTTTAAGCTAATAAGAGGAACTTTAATTTTGTGTTGTTTAGGACCAGATTCCCATTTTACAGCAGCGGATTCTGACCGTGTTTCCCATGTAGTCCTGGTTCTGGTACTCCTGTGCCTCCCTTCCCTCCAGCGGGCCCACTGCCCAGCAATACAGCTTGGGCCTCCAGCAGCGTGGCGATCTCTGATTCTTTGTTGATTAGTTTGGTGAATTGCACACTGCCTCTTACAGTAAGAGAGCTGTAACCCATGCAGAAACCAAATCTGCTCATATGCCTCGTAGACATTAGCCCCACTGCTCCTCAGTGATGATGTAGCGCTAGGTCCTGGTCCCAGCCTAACATGTTTAATAGATGAAGCACTTAATGCAAATAAGACAAGGAGCCTCTAAATTGGACTATTAGAGGTAAATAATAACTTCATCTCTGTGCACTCAGGAGCAGAGGGGAATATAGATGTGCTTTATCTCCATCAATGTGCACATGATCCATTTTGGCTATACCCCTCTGACTCTACACTAACATTAGTCCTTTATATTATCAACGTAATTAAGGCCACAGGTCTAGTTTATATTTAATGTATGAGGCTTGTAAGACTAACACTGTAATAATAGGGGTGACCTCAAACAGTCCACTATTCGACAATTTGATCTGAGAAGCCTGCGGCGGCAAAATGTGCTTATAAAAAAAAGGATTGTTTCATTCTGGCTGTATGCTTGATTTCGCATAGAATTGCTTAATTTCACCCAATAAATCATCATACATAACTCATTCTTATACAAATATCAGCATATCAACAATACTGTTAATGATGAAAAGTGAAAATAACTTGTGTGCTTTCAATCAATCTCCTTATTGTGTGTGTGAATAAATGACCATGTACACTAAGTTGCACTATCCAAATCAGCGGCACCATTAGAGCAGCATCTTGGTGACAGCCTCAGTTTCAAAATGACAGAACACCTTTAATAATCTGAACTCTCACAGAAGAACGTAGCGCTATCAGAGCATTAGATATATTTAGAATTTTTGAACGATTCTCTGTCGAAATCAGCAGGGGAAGTAGCTGTTTCGCTCTCTCGGGGATTGTACCTTCGCTTCATGTTGCCCTTCTGTCTCTGGGTTTCGGCAAAGGGGGGGGGGAATTGGGGGCAAACGTTTTATTTACAACCACAAAAAGCAAGCAGGCTGAAACTGTCTCTCTACCAAGAATGTTTTCAGTGCTACGGACACACACACACAGACAGCAAACAACATGTATCTCCGCCAATAATTGTATTGTTTTACTATTTTTCTCTGGACACATTAAGTTTAAACAGGGGATCAATAAAAAAAAATGTAAACAAAACTAACGACAATAGGAAAGACTTGACCAATCAAAGTGATCGACTATATAGATTCTTAGTCAGGGACGCCCCTAATAATTATTATAATTATAGTAATATACTTTATGTGTAAAACACCTTTCACAGTCTCAAGGTGCTTAACAATAAGGAAATAACATGCAAGGAGTATCATGATCATTAAAACAGAGATGGAATGCCACAATTAATGTCATGAGATGGGAAATAACGCCCTCTTGATAATTTTATCTTAAAAATAGGATAGAAACAATCAAATGAAGATAGAATACATAGAATGCCTAACAAAAGATGGAAAATAAAAACCACTAAATAAAATAAAAATGGGGTTAAAAAATAGAATACATAGAATGCATGAAATCAAATTAAATACAAAATAAAACATTGCTGCAGTGTATGCAATTATGCACTGCTGTAATTGAGCCAAAAAGCGAAAAAATACACATCTTTGATAATACACTGCCAACAATAAAGCCCTCCATAAAAAATATAGCGACCACAGAAAGGCCTCATAATCTATCTAATCCAGCCAATTTGAATGAGTCAAGAAAGGGCAGGGGATTAATTTAAACGATGGCTATTGATTGAAGCATTAGACCTGTCTGAGAGGAATTAAAGTGTTTGGGAGTGTGCCTGAAATACCGAGTGGATCTCTGCAGCGGGACATGGAGAGGGAGGGAAGGAGGGTGACGGCTTTACCGCCTCCGCAACGTAAACCGGACCTCCGATTGGACGCCTGAAGTGATGTCACGGCTCACACAGCAGCCAGAGGGGAGAGACACACAGGAGGCTTTCATGTGTGTTGGTGTGATGTCAAGGAGATGCTCCTTAGTGCATACAAGTTGATATGATAACAGTAACAGTGTGCAGACCCTGACTCCTGTAGTATAACTGTGAGTCTATATTGAAAGGGCATAGATTCCTTACTTTGAGCAGTGGTGGGCCGTCGGGGCCTGCAAGGCCTTCTCTGCTGGCCTAAACAGAATCACAGTTATAGCTATTTTATAATTTAATAATTTTTCACAAATACACTACATGTATTCTAAATATTTTTCCCATTATCTTATTTTCTCATTGCACAGCTGCTGTCTTCCTCAGTTGCTCTGCTTCCAGTGCAGCTTGTTTTAAGTAGAGCTTTTATCCAATCAGATTTCACCTCTGTCTGTAGGTAAGAAGAGAGGCCCGAGGCCTGCAGACTCACAAGTGAATCCATGTGCAGTTTAAGTGAATGGGGACGATATTGTTGATTGTCATAGTGTTCAACCAATCAGATCTTTAGTTTGACATGTTGGGCGTATTCTTTGACCTGCTACCGAGGTAGTCTACAAGTACGTCAGCATTAACGTGCAGCTCAGCATTAACATGCTGTGTGATTGGTCAGTGGGCTAGTGTGACTGTTGTGAAGCTGAAGCAGCTAGCAGAACTTATTAGCAGTTCAAGTTGAAAGATATGTAAGAAGTTATGACATTGACATGACAT
The DNA here is from genome assembly GCF_004355925.1 of Anarrhichthys ocellatus. Taxonomy (NCBI): domain Eukaryota; kingdom Metazoa; phylum Chordata; class Actinopteri; order Perciformes; family Anarhichadidae; genus Anarrhichthys; species Anarrhichthys ocellatus. Next base: position 56,492 of record NW_022280199.1, read on the forward strand.
TTTTAGCGTTTTGCTTGGTGAAGATTCTTTTTTTTTTTTTTTTTAACCTAGCTTTGTGTTTTTAACACAATGGCTGAAGGAGGAGAAACGGACATCGTATTAAAGGGTCGGCCAACCCCACAGGTAGCAGCTCTGACTCAGCATGGAAAAGGATTTGTACAAATGGTATTTCTGGCTGACAGCGTCGGAGAAGCGTTGCACATGTTATCGCTGGGAATGCGTTTTATTTGCAACTGAGCGTCTTGGTGTTTGGAGCTGTTTGGAGCTACGCTACGCTAACCTGAGTGGCTAACCAAGGCAACAACAAGACACCATAGCACAGCAGGACACTTACAAGCTACGGTGCTTTTGAAAACTTTTGCTGAGACCCGAGTGGATCTACAACTCAACATGTTCACAGGAGGACCTCTGGCTGGAACTGAACCGCACCGATGTTCTGTACAACCGCGGTATTACACTCTTCATTAACAAAGAAAGGAGGATGGACTTTGTCTTTAAGTGAACAGCAGCTTTGGTAAGTGAAGTGCTTTTGTGTTTTTACATTTGCAATAGCGTTACTAGTGTGTTAATTTGTCTATGGTGTCGTTTTTATGATATGGTTAATATTGTTCCCTCTGATGTGAATAATATTTGAATGGCTCGTGCTTTTCATTGTGCAGATGAATACGTGTTTTAGCGCTGCAGTGTTGCTGAATTGATTTGTTGCTTTGTTGTCATATAAATATATGTGACTGGTTCTTATGACTTTGTTCTTGTCATTGTGTTAATTACATTGATTTTGACTATATGCATTGGCCATTAATGACTAAGCATCCCGTCATGCTGGCGTCATAATGAGGTTATTAGGAGGTGGTTCAACTGTGGTAGGACAGCACTGAAGGCCCAGGTATAAAATGCACAGCACGCCACTGACTTTGAGGAGGCAGGCACAGTGAGATGCAGACCAGTGTTCAACACACATCTGCAGCCAGAGGCAGGTGGTAAGGGTTTTACTTATGTTTGTGCATTTATAAGAGGCGGCTGTGGCTCAGGAGATAGAGAAGATCTGCGGTTCGATCCTCGGCTCCTACAGTCTGTATGTCGAAGTGCCCTCGGGCAAGATACAGACACAACCTCTAACGTTGACCTGAATTCTGATTGCATCCAGGACCAGCTGACTACCAGAGAGGTTGTGGATGGGCCTATTTTCTTATCTTGCACAGCAGCTGGATTCTCATGATACCAGATGATCATGTGAAAATCTCAGGGTCATGAGAGCACATGGAAATCCATATTGTCACTTCTTCGAGTGATACGTTTGTGTTCGGACCAATGAGCATCCAGCTACTGGCAGCTAAGGGCGTGGTTTAGGCGAGATGACAAGATGAGGAGACTGAACAACAATGGTGGCTCCTAATGAGGTTAGATGCCGCAATAGTGTCGGTTCTATCAGAATTCTGATAGATTCTCAGCTGCACGTGCCCGACTCCACCTGCAAGTGGATCACAGACTTCCTGTCTGACAGGATACAGCACGTCAAGCTGGGAAAGCACATCTCAGCCTCTCGGACCATCAGCACCGGTTTCCCCCAAGGCTGCGTTCTTTCCCCTCTGCTCTTCTCCCTGTACACCAACAGCTGCACCTCCAGTCACCAGTCCGTCAAGCTCCTGAAGTTTGTGGATGACACCACCCTCATTGAACTCATCTCTGGTGGGGATGAGTCCGCTTACAGGTGGGAGACTGACCATCTGGTGACCTGGTGCGGTTTGAACAACTTAGAGCTCAACGCTCTAAAGACAGTGGAGATGGTTGTGGATTTCCGGAAGAACGCAGCCCCACCTGCCGCTATCACTCTGTGTGACTCCCCCGTCGACGCGGTGGAGTCCTTCCGCTTCCTGGGCTCGACCATAACCCAGGACCTCAAGTGGGAGCTTAACATCAGCTCCATCACAAAGAAGGCTCAGCAGAGGATGTACTTCCTGAGGCAGCTGAAGAAATTCAACCTGCCAAAGTCAATGATGGTGCACTTCTACACTGCCATCATTGAGTCCATCCTCTTCTCCTCCATCACAGTCTGGTACGCTGCAGCCACTGCCAAAGACAAGGGCAGGCTGCAGCGCATCATTCGCTCTGCCGAGAGGGTGATTGGCTGCAATCTGCAGTCCCTCCAGGACTTGTTCGCTTCAAGAACCCTGAAGCGAGCAAGAAGGATTGTAGCCGACCCCTCTCACCCTGGACAAAAACTGTTTGTGCCCCTTCCATCTGGTAGAAGGCTGAGGTCCATCAGGACCAAGACCTCACGACACATGAACAGTTTCTTCCTGTCGGCAGTCGGGCTCATTAACAGAGCCCGGGACCCCCACTGACTCTGTCATCCCCAGGACAATTTCCTACCGGTCACTCCCCCGCATCCCTTCTGTTACACTCGACACTTTTACGCGACACTTACATCTCACTTGTTTATAATCCTGTTATCTGTTCGTTTGTGCACTTTATTTTATATTCCATTTTATTTTATATTTTTCTGTAAATTTTAATGTTTCTACTTTGCACTGTTGATTGTTGTTGATTGTTGTTAAATGTTATGCACCTCCCGTCATGTCAATAAACGGTTCTGATTCTGATTCTGAATTGGAGAGTAATTCTTCATTGAAAGAAGAGCAAAGAACACTGAAGGCTTTATTCAATGGAAAAGATATTTTGATCATCTCATGAGTGGCTTTCACACAAGTTTGACAGATGGTTCATCCAATCACCTGCCAAGTATTATCTATCAAGTGTAACAAACCGTTACACTTGATAGAAAAGGCCAATCACGGCTAGAAAAGCCGTGATTGGACACAATGTAGTTATTGATGTGTTTACTGGCCATTTAAGATACACTGGGTTCTTGGGGTAAGTAGTTAGCTAGATGACTAGACTTGCTAACAATTGCTTAGTTTACAGCATAAAAATACACTGTTTAATCTTTTATATATAAATTTATAATATGTAAATATTTAGAAGCACCCCAAGGGGTTCATGTTCATATGAGGCTCAGTGTCAAAGTGAGGTAAAGCTTTTAAATGGGGCTAAATACACTGTGGGAATAAAAGATATCCAGTGAACAGTATGATTACCATGTCATACAAGCTCTTGTGGGTCAACTCAGCATCGAGCAAGTGCTTTCCTGTGTCAAAATTTCACCGCATGCATACATTCATGCCTCCCCTTGCATGCATAACAGACATTTCAATGCTGCCGTGACCTTTCGTTTTCCCCCGGCGCCGTAAGGGAAGTGCCGAAAAGGCAAAACCTGCAGATTAATCACAACGCCTCCCTGGCACAGAGCTTTGATATCACCCCAAATGACAAAAAAAAAAGAAGCAGAATGGAAGAGTGTTCCGGCAATACTGCCAATTGGATTAAGTTCCCTCCTGTCCTCGAAATGTGCAGCTCAGAGATCAAAGTGTGAAGATTGTCAAAGCTCAGTGCTGCAGCTCTGCTTCAGCACAGCTTCCTGCCGCCTCCCTGATAAAAATGTCTCCCTCATCTGCTCAGTGTCCCGTGTGTGTGTTGTTGATGCATTTCCTTTGATTGCAAAGAAAGTCAATACCTTCAAGAACATTCCACAAAGCCACCATGAATGATGTTCATATTAAATTGATCTAAGATGACATTTCTTTTTTAGTTTCACTCAGCATGTCAGTTATGGCTCCATCTACAATATTCCAGCTTAACCATGTCAAAACATGAGGGAGTGTGTCTGGACCTAAGCCTGTGGCCTCACACTGCTCAGCTCATTTACATGGAGTGAAGGTCAACTGCAGGCTCGTCCTGCTAGACGGAGTTTCTGTGGAAGATTTGAGTTATTTACACTTCGCTCCCCACTCTCTGGACGATGGGTATAATCTGCTATTTTGCAGAAACAATCACAATATGAATAATATTAACAGTGAATTAAGATAATTGAAAAAGAGATTTTCTCAATTTATTTTATCTTCGGGTCAATCAGGCTGTAATTAAAGCTAGGAGAGGTAATGTATGTATTCTAGAAACCCCTTTTGTTATATTTGTTGAAATTCTCTTTGCATCTCAACAGCAACCAATAAATCAAATGCTCCCAGCTAAGGATTAAGATTATAACAGTCCTGTCCAATCATTTCATTTAGGCTTAGTTAAATGACTGGACGGACGTCCTGCCTGTGTAACTGCTGCCCATGCACTCATTGCTCTTCACCGCAGTTTTCCACAAGCTGCTAAATTAACAGCTGGCAGGCAGAAACATCCCTTTCTGCCAAGTAAAGCTGGTACAGAAGTGTCTTAAAACTTGCATTCTCTCTACTGACCACCAGGGGGCGACTCCTCTGGTTGTATAGAAGTCTATGAGAAAATTACTCTACTTCTCTCGATTTATTACCTCAGTAAACATTGTAAACATGAGTTTATGGTCTCAATCTCTAGTTTCAAGTCTCCTTCAATACAGCATGATGTTCATTTAGTAAATGATGGTCCAGTTAGAGTCAAACAGACCATAAATCAGGGTATGCTTCAGGGCGGGCTTAGTGTGATTGACAGGTTGCTATCAGAGCCTATTACCACGTCTCTACGTCACTCCTCCACGGCAGTCCACAAACCAATGGGTGACGTCACGATGTCTACATCAACTTCTTATATACAGTCTATGCTGTCAGTACTAACTGCAGCCATGTTGGTTGTTTCTGTTCGTGATGATGATTTTGGGGTAGTGGCTTTGGAAGGAGGCCTGAAGGGACAGGCTGTCAGTGAGGACTTTCTTGCTAGATATGGCAACTTTTGGAGCTACTGCTACTAGCTACTGTCATTAAAATAGAGTTGGCTGCACTGGGCCTCAGTTTTTGTCGGATACTTTCAAATCTAGCTTACTCTTACTGGTTTCTTCAATGGTACAGCCCCCGGCTTTAAAGGTTAAAGAGTAAAGGACATTTTAAAATAGGACATTTGATAATGAAAATATACTACTTCTTATTTTGCCTATCATTTTCCATTTTGAACAAAACTTTTCCATCTACTGTTATGTTCAGAATTTCTCAAACAAAGGAAAAGAAGCCCCCCTCCTTGCGCTCCTTCGTCCATCAGCAAAATAGGGCCGAATCAGCTGGTTCAAGATAAAATCAAAAGGTATTTAATATCTAACAAAAGTAAATGCAGTTACAAACCGAATTACACTATGAATAACAGAATATCCCATGGGATAGAGACCCGATGTGTTCTACTCAACAGACTGGCGTATTCCAGTTGGCTGTTCAACAGTCCACATCCGATCTGAAGATTCCCCGGAGAAACAGTCTTTTGTTTCTCAAAAGTCCCTGAAATGCCTCATATTACACCTTCGTCACCTCATCGATCAGCTCAGTGATTGGCTGAGACCTGATCTGCTCCTCCTGCCCTGTGACCTGTAAGTCTGTGGTCAGACACCCCTCAGCAACTGGTTCTCCCCCTCTTTGAAGCCTGTGTTCGTTCTCCTCCGCGCTGTCTCCGACTGCACTCATTGGTCGTGACCTGATCTCCCCTCTCTCACAGATGCATGATATATTCAGCAATCTTCTTCACAGTGCACAATACATTCAGTGACTTTTCTCTTTTGATTTAGCACACTTTTATATTGGTCGTCATTGGCACTGAGTACTGTTGCAGTTTGTTTCTGTACAGCCTACTGCTGTCCCTTCAACAATATTGGACACGAAACAGTCGAATGCACCTTCTGAAATCATAAACCGAGGTGGGGTGATCAATACTACAGGCGGGTAAGCTCAATGGTACTTTTGGCAAGTGTGATTGGTGGGCAGAGCATTGTTAGTGAATAGAGCTAAAACACAACCGAATTCAGGGCTGAAGGGCTGAAATTTCGACGGGACAGGGGTGAGTAGGGGTCTAGGTTAGAGCACACTATACAATCTGTACCTCGCAAGTTTGAAGTCGAATATTGAACCCATTGGAGCCATATATTTGAATCGATGAACCCAGTGTCTATACCCAATACATTACGCCACGAGGTATCAGTCAAACGTTGAGCCAGATCTTCAGTGGTTTATTTCTATATCTATCTTTGTCTCGAAGGTTAGCTCTTGCGTTATCTGTTTCGGAACCACAAAAACAATTTCTTCCCATGGTTATACACACATTTGTCCATTCTATAGTAGGAGGCATCGTTCCCGTTACAGGAGACTATGGTACAAAAATTGAATAATACCGAGGCTGTGGTGCCTTCTGTGAAAGTGAAATTAAGCGAGGCTTTGCCATAGGGGCTAGGTGTCAGGGCGTTACTTCGTCGTTGTCGGGGATTGATATAATTAGTTACAGGTGCTGAGGTTTGAGTCTTAGTCTGGTTGTATTTATTTTGTAAGTCCTGCTTATGTTTAGCTTCCCATGCTAAAATTGGAACTACTGCCACTATTGAAATCAGGAAAAGAATAAATACGGACTTCCATAACCCACTGAATCCAGGGTGTCTGAATGGATGCCATGGTTTAGGCTGTGGGGGAGGCATCGTTTTTTATACCGTCTAATCCCTCTTTTGGTGTGTTTTCAGATTCAAATTTTGCTTGTGAGAGGTTCAATCAAGTCTCTGCAAGGGTTCGGCTTGGTGCCTTAGGTGAGTGAGGTGGTGCCAATTAGCTCCAGTTTTACCTTTACCGCATGTGAGGTTGCCAATACTACCTCCCATGGATCAGTCCACCTTGGGTCACTCCACTTACGCTTGTAGACTTTTATCCACACCCAGCTACCTGGTAGTACAATAGGAGCCTGTTTTCCCCCGTCAGCGGCTGCCTCTGCGTTCGCCACCTGTGAAAACAAAACCCGACTCATTTTAGTTCGCCAGAACTAAAATGAGTGTATTCTTCAATTTGTGTATTCAATTTATAGGGTTAACAGATCTAGGCTAGGACCATGACTGCTGGACCTTGATGGGCCAGACATTGGCCTGCCTGTGAGTATCTCATGTGGTGTTCAATGAGTGCTATTATGCTCTGTTTCTAATGGACATCAGCGCCAATGGCAGTGCATCAGGTCATTTAAGGGATGTGCCGTGACAGATTTTAGCAATCTTTATTTTAAGAGTTTGATTAGCTCGCTCCACTATTCCCTGGGATACTGGATGATAAACTTATCCAGACCCATGTTGGATCTCCAGGCACTTTTCTGAAAACTGCCAGATGTTCATTTGCAAAATGAGAGCCATTGTCTGAATGGATAAGTCTAGGGAGCCCATATCTCGGAACAAGTTCATTCTGAGCCATTTTACCACAGTTGCACCATCTTCATTTCGGCAGGGTATCACTTCTACCCATCGAGAGAAGCGATCCACCATTACCAACATGTAACGCAATCCGCGCACTCTGTTGTCAGCTCCCATGTCTGTATAATCAATACAAATTTCTCGAAAAGGGGCTTGTGGTACAGGGTACCTCCCCATTGGACACCTATATAGTGGTTTGTTGTTATAACCATTACAGGATACACAGTCTGTAACAAAGTTTTCCACCATCTCTTTGGAATACGGATGCCACCAATTTTTCTCCAATGCTGCACATGTCCACTTTTTTGACTCATGAGATGGACCATGTGCTTCAATCATTAACAGGTGCATTAGCTCGGCAGGAGCTACTATTCGTCCATCATGGGACCTCCACAATCCTTCCCTGCAGGTTGCTCTATGAGCCAACCACTGGGAATGCTCATAAGCTCCAGCTTTTTCTTGTAATGCCGCAAGGTCATTTTCAGTCGGGGCTAACTGTGATTAATTTGGGCTTAATACCAACATTTGTGTTTCATTACCAATGTACCCTCCAGCTCTTTTAGCTGCGAGGTCGGCTGCATCATTACCTCTTGCTTCTTGGTCATCCTCCTTTGAGTGACCCCTGCATTTAATTACTGAAATTTGTGCTGGCACCATTACAGCATCCAGCTAATTTTTTAGCGCTTCATGGTGTTTGAACGGGGCTCCTGAACTAGTCAAAAAAACCCTCTCCTCAGCCACTGAGGCTCATCTAGATGCACTGCACCATGAGCATAGGCTGAATCAGTATAAATGTTTGCTTTTCTGTCCCTGGCCAACCCAAGGGCTCGAGTTAGCCCTACTACTTCAGCCAGTTGGGCTGAGGCAGGTTGAGGAATGATGGCAGCTTCTATTTCCACCAATGTCCCATCAGGTAGTTGCTCCACTACCGTATATGAGGCTATGTTACCTGTTGGGCCTCGATAACAACAACCGTCACAAAAGAGTGTCATATCTGCTTCTGGATTCCTTTCTCCTTTCAAATCTGATCTTAGCTTTGTCTCTTTTCTGGCCACTTCTGCACAATCGTGGGTGCCTTTGTCATGCGGCAACCCAGACGTCATGTTTACTCCTTCTGAGGTGAAAGATAGGTGGGGCTGTGTCAAAGTATTTGATAGTCTAGCTCCTCTCATAGCTGTTTGAGAGAAAGCTTGGGTATCTAGATTGGCTACCACACCATGTTCAGTGTTTTTAATGGGTGGCACATAACTAAGTATGCGGTCTTTTGGACAGCCCTAACTAAGTGTCTGGTGCATCCTACTTGCTCTATGGGGTCGAATTTGGAACTGTGGTAGGTCAAAACTGCTCTTCCCTCTCTTCTCATCTGGTATAGGACTGTGTTTACTACACCCTGTTTTTCTCCTACATCTAAATGGAAATCTGATTCATAATCTGGGGGCGGCTAGGGCGGCTGCATGAGCCAGACTCTGCTTGGTTTTTATGAATGCTTCTTCTCCTTCAACTGTCCAGATCAGTTCTGCTTTCAGATTTCGGTTTCCAACTTTGGTCAACATGTCTCGGAGTGGCTGGGTGAGGTTGACATAGTCAGGCACGTAGCTTCAGCTGTAGCCTGTCAGTCCCAGGAATCCGAGCATTTCTTGGACGATTTTGGGTTTGGGGTAGGTCAGAGCCGCTGATTTCTGCTCTGGTGATATCTTTTTCTTGTCACCTGACATCTGCAGGCCAATTTTGAATCATAGTCATAGCCCCACCTACTGGTAACAGGAAGTTAAAGTCTTTATACTTTGGCTTATTTCTCTTAGTAGATATATCTGATCAACATCAAATTAGTTCCACACAAATATAAGTTCATAATGCCAGTCCATGAAGCTTTTGATGTTTCGTCAAACACCGTTGCCGTGACGACGCAGTATTTGCCGTGAAAAATTAAGGTGCTTTTGAGGGGCTAAAAATGCTCGAAACATACGCAAACTTGGCACACAGATTACAAGCCCAAAATGTAGTTGCATATTATGGTTTTAATGCTTCAGAGTGGCAAATCGGCTCGATAGCGCCCCTTACAAAATTTCGACAAAGCAGCCCTCGCAGTACATTTGACCTAGATGTATGACATTTAGTTGGCACATGTATCATATGAAGACTTAAAGAAAAGTCTCTTGGGACCATACTCTGAAATCACCGGAAGTTGGCCATTTTGATTTTTTTGTGAATTTTTCCTATACTTTAACAAACTCCTCCTAGGGACTTTGCCAGATCCACTTCAAATTTGGTCTTTACAATCTAAAGACCTTTACAATTAAAAGTTACTCAAAGCTTTACGTTTGATGGAACGGCGTAGCCATGGCGGCCATTTTACGTGATTCGCCGATAAACAACAAGCTGATGTAACTCCACTGGACTTGCTCAAATCTAAACAGTCATGGCCTGAGGATGTCTAAAAGCCAATTTTCACTCATAGTCAGCACCACCTACTGGCAACAGGAAGACAGCGTTATGTGACAAACGGCATCCGATTTATATGACATTTACATGATGTGGTCTGCACTTGATGTAGAGCATCAAGTGTAGCATGTTAGCGAGTGTTATCTAGAGCCACATAGTGGATACAGGAACTGGTGGAATATTTGCACTACATAATTTCCAGCGTCACACAGTCACTACATCATTTCCAGCGTCACACAGTCCTCGTGGGCAAAATACGTGAAACTCCGGGACTGGATGGTCGAAGACATTCACACCTGCGTCTGCCGGCGTCCCGCCAGTACCCCTGAGACACGGGAAGGTGCGAGGGCCCGTACATCGCTGCTTGCATTTTGTATTGAATTATGGACATTTTTGGCATAAAAACTGAAGGTATTTACTGTAAAACAAAACAGAATCAAAACCCATTTAGTGTAATTTGTATGTAACTTCAGAATGTAAACTTTCATCATGTATTCAAAACCCCTGATGTCCCAGAAACATCGAGCCAATCCGCTCGTTAGTTCAAGCACATTTCCAAGAGACCCTGATGTCCTGTCATCTTTGTTGTAGTCCTTCATTTACAACAATACCAACTGATTGTGTGTGTGATCAGTGGTTATTATGACTTTTCTAATGCTTCTGTTAGGCCAACCTACACCCATAAAGTTGGGAAAGTGAAACATGGTCTAGATGTGATGAAAAGCTTTTTCCAGTTGTATTATATAAGCAGCTAATAGGGATTGAAACCTCCTGTAAAATGCATTTGATGAGTGATGTTGCTCTCTTCAACACTCGTGCCTCTGTTGAGCAGAATCACACCATCTGAGGTTGAATAGATCGATTTTATTGCTCAGATCAAATATCACACAACCCTTTCACAATTAGCTGGGTTTCAAACATCAATATAAAAGCTGTGTCTTTGTACATCTCAAATAAACCATGTCTGCACCAAGATTATCTGAGTGAACACAGCGAGTGAAAAACACACAGAGTAAGTGTGAAAGCCCACAGAGATCAAACAGAGCAGAAACAGCAGTGAGAAAGTCATCTGAAGGTAGATGCGCTCCCCTGCTCTCTGTTTCTATTTAATTTCTGATTATCGCACAGATATGGGGTGTGATTATTACAGAGCAATGCGAAATGCCCATTGTGTTGTTTGCTCAGGGCTCCTCTCCTTGGCAAGGCAATCACTGATAAATATTTAATGCTCTCACTAACAGAAATAGATTGGCAGGGTCATATGAGGTGTCTGCATTGAGTGCCCCCCATCCTGTTCCGATGGTCACATTCAAGGATGCTCAAAAGAACTGTGGGTTTGACATGGTCTGAGGCCAGCTCTAGCAGGAGGCAATCATTCTTTCACAGCAATGTAGCTGTAACACTCAACATGGTCAACAAGTCTGTGGATGTCCATTTATTTCCTACAGAGTCAAGCGAGTCAGCCTGTATGGACGATAGGCTGTATATGTAGATGGATGCTGGTCTTCACTTCCTCCCACAGTACAAAAGTGAAGCCAAAATGTCCCAGATCAGTTCAATGTTCAGATTATAGAATGTTAAAGTTACATCTCTTCTCCACATTACTCTTCGTACATGGTGGAGAGTCCTTCTCTACGCCGACTACTACAGCTGACAATCATGATGTCGCACCCCTTTTTCATAGCCTCAACAAACACATCGAAACCAAGTGGGTTATTGGTTTATGACCTATACTACAGACAGCCACCAGAGGGCTATCGAGCGGTTTTGGCTTTACTTTTGTGGGGCTGCCATGTCTAACAAGCCTGGAGACTTTAACTTCTTCAACAGACCAACAAGCAATGGATTGCACTACACTACTGAAGCTGATGGTAAATTAGTCACTAAGTTCTTTCTAACTAACCTAAATCTAATACTAGTTGGTTTTAGACTAGTGAAACCAGATTAAGAACCAGGGCCCATAACTACTAAACTGCTAAAAAATTCACGCAAACTAAAAAATGAAAGTTATTTCTACAAATTGGTGACTTTTGTATGAATCAATAAGCAAGAACTGGAAGGTAAGTTACCTTTGGGAAGTTTCCAGTTTTTGTGCTAAGCTAAGCTAACCATCCGTTGACTGTCGTGTCATAGTATCAGTAAAGACATGAGAGGGGCAGATGTGTTACACACTGAATGATGAATGAGTTTTTTCCAGATGAATTTATTCTGTGAATACAACCAGACAGTATCAAATGAATCTCAGCTTCTGTGATCTCAACTGTCCGTTGCTGGTCTAGCTCGCTTGTCTTTTTATAGTTGTCACAGTACACATCATTTATCTTACATATGAAAAATACAACCATCAGGCCAGGCCACTGGCACTACAATGGCGCAAAACCGCTAGCGCGCGAATAGCCTCGTTTAGCTAATAATGCTTGCCTTAGTTAGCCTTCCCTACGTTTCAGCACTAAACACTTTATAAATATCATAACACTGCATCGCAAAAGCGAGCGAACCCAATATAAATGTATATGCCGCTTATGTACTTATGTGCTGAAGATTTCAAGATGTCATTCAAGTAAGCGTTCAAACAAAAGTGTATGCTTTAGAACTAAAGAAAGTTGACATCTTTAAATCCATTTTTGAAATTGGGAGAGAAAACCATGGACAAATCATTTCATATATCAATATAACTACTACTGCAGATACTGTCACTATCACTTTAAGCTACTACTAGTATCAGAGCTCAAACTAAGCAACATTTGCTTTTGCTCCCGTAACTGATGCTTGCACATAGAGTAGCTTTTTAACAACTGACGCAGTCCAGTAAGTGAATGGCTCAAAGCCACAATCATGTAATGAAGTTATCCATGATGAAACCACAGCATAACTAGATTTACTGTGCATCAAACGTGGCCTTGTGTTCCCCAATCTGGTCCTGACTGAAGTATCTGAACAATGAGTTTCTGTAACATTTTGTACAGACATCCGTGGTCCTCACAGTATGAATCCTACTGACCTTGATGATCCCCTTCATTTTCCTCTTGTTCAACAATGAGGTTATCATTCGTGGTTTTGAGGGAAATTTGTCAAAAGCTGTTGGATGCCATGACATTTGATTGTCATTCTCATTTCCCCATCAAGATGAGTTGTAACAACTTTGATGATCTCATTACATTTCCTCTCGCGCCACCATTATCATATATTTGTCAATATCAGTGGTGGGCCGTCAGGGCCTGCAAGGCCTTCTCTGCTGACCTAAACAGAATCACAAAATTATAGCAATTTTATAATTTAATAATTTTTCATAAATGCACTACATGTATTCTAATTATTTTTCCCATTAGCTTATTATCTCAGAGCTACTCTCTTCCTCAGTCTGCTTCCAGCCTGCAGTGCTGCTTCCAGCACAGCTTGTTTTAAGTAGAGCTTTTATCCAATCAGATTTCGCCCCTATGCTCTCTCTAAGTAAGAAGAGAGGCCCGAGGCCTGCTGGAATCCCTTTGCAGTTTAAGTGAATGGGGACGATATTGTTGATTGTCATAGTCTTCAACCAATCAGATTTTTAGTTTGACATGTTGGGCGTATTCTTTGACGTGCCAGAGCTTTCTGGGTAGCCTAGGCGAGGACATCAGCATTAATGTGTGGCTCAGCATTAACCTGCGGCGTGATTGGTCAGTGGACTAGCGTGACTGTTGTGGAACTGAAGATAGCTACCAGAACTTAGTAGTAGTAGTAGTAGTAGTAAGAGTTCAAGTTAAAAGATATGTAAGAAGTTATGACATTGACATGACATTTTAGCGTTTTGCTTGGTGTAGCTTTGTTTTTTTAACACTCAATGGCTGAAGGAGGACAATCGGATTTCTCGAGAAGGATATTTCAAGAAAAGAAAAACAATCTGCCCTGACCCAGCCAGGAAAAGGATTTGTGCGCCACTTTCAGTCCAGCAACTACTAACGGTATTCCTGGCTAACAGCCTCGGAGAAGTGTTGCGCATTTTATAGCTGGGAATGCGTTTTTATTTGCGACTGAGAGGCTGGTGCTTGTACATCTCCGCCCCCTGGTGAGCTCATCTTTAGACCCACTTCAGTTCGCTTACCAATCTGGCATCGGGGTGGATGACGCTGTCATCTATCTACCTGCTACATAGATGCCTTTCTCATCTGGAAAAGGCTGGAAGCACTGTGAGAGTCATGTTTTTTGATTTCTCCAGTGCCTTAAACACCATCCAGCCTCTGCTTCTAAGGGACAAGCTGGAGCAGACCGGAGTGGACCACCACCTCACTGCATGGATCTTGGACTACCTCACCAACCGTCCACAGTATGTGCGGATACGGGAGTGTGAGTCTGACCTGGTGTCCTGCAGCACAAAGAACCGTTCTAGCTCCATTCCTCTTCCCCATCTACACCTCGGACTTCACACACAACTCTCCTAACTGCCACCTGCAAAAGTTATCTGAGGACTCTGCAATCGTTGGCCTCACTTCCACCGATGATGACAGAGAATACAGGGAACTGAACCAGGACTTCATCGGATGGTGCCAGCGAAACTCCAGATCAACTCTGGTAAAACCAAAGAGCTGGTGGTGGACTTCCGCCGGGGTAAACGCTCACCTCCGGTACCAGTGAACATCCAGGGAACGGACATTGAGATCGTGAGATGAGTACCTGGGTGTTCACTTGAACAATAAACTGGACTGGACTGATCACACACATGCACGCTATAAAAAGGGTCAGAGCAGACTCTATCTGCTGAGGAGACTGAGGTCTTTTGGAGTGCAGGGAGCTCTCCTGAGGACCTTCTTTGACTCTATGGTGGCATCAGCCATTTTTTATGGAGTGGTCTGCTGGGGCAGCAGCATCTCGGCAGCCGAGAGAAAGAAACTTAACAAACTCATCAAGAAAGCCAGCAGTGTGCTGGGGTGTCCACTGGATACGGTGGAGGTGGTGGGAGACAGGAGGATGATGGCTAAACTATCATCCCTGATGGACAACAACTCCCACCCCATGCGGGACGCCTTGGCAGCTCTGTGCAGCTCCTTTAGCCACCGGTTGATTCACCCCCGGTGTGTGAAGGAGAGGTACCGCAGGTCGTTGATTCACCCCCGGTGTGTGAAGGAGAGGTACCGCAGGTCCTTCCTTCACACACCGTATATACATACTGTATATATACATGTATAAGTATATATGGTGTATGGAGAGGTACCGCAGGTCCTTCCTTCCTACTGGTGTCAGGCTGCACAACCAGTGCACAACCTGTGCTCCCAGTAGACCACACAACACAAAAAAATCTGTGCACTATAAATACACCGTGCAATACAACAATTATCCTGTATGTATATATAATAGTTTCAGTTTTTAGTTATAGTTAAATTTTAGTTATTGTGGATTTTTACTTTTTTACTTAAGTAATAAACTGAAGAATATTAACTATTTACTTATTTATAATACTTCTTTTGATACATTGTTGTTTACTATGTCTCTTGTTTGCACTATCTACTATGCTGCTCTAATCCTGTAAATTTCCCCACTGTGGGACTAATAAAGGAACCTTTGCTAACCTGAGGTGGCTAACCAAGGCAGCAACACGACACCATAGCACGGCAGGACACTTACAAGCTACGGTGCTTTTGAAAACTTTTGCTGAGACCCGAGTGGATCTACAACTCAACGAATACGTTCGCAGGAGGACCTCTGGCTGGAACTGAACCGCACCGATGTTCTGTACAACCGCGGTATTACACTCTTCAGTAACAAAGAAAGGAGGATGGACTTTGTCTTTAAGTGAACAGCAGCTTTGGTAAGTGAACTGCTTTTGTGTTAAACATCTGCAGTAACGTTACTACTATGTTCATTTGTCTATCGTGATGTTTTTATGATATGGTTAATATTGTTCCCTCTGATGTGAATAATATTTGAATGGCTCGTGCTCTTCAGTGTGCGGTGGAATATGTGTTTTAGCGCTGCAGTGTTGCTGGATTGATTTGTTGCTTTGTTGTCATATAAATATATGTGACTGGTTCTTGAGTTTGTTCTTGTCATTGTGTTCATTACATTGATTTTGACTATATGCATTGTCCGTTAATGACGAAGCATCCCGTCATGTGCGTATTCATGTATCTGCACTCTGCAGTTAGTGTATTTGTAGGTGTTGAGCTTCATTTTTACACGAAACAAATAATAAACTGTAGGGTTTAGGGTCGGACATTTGTTTCTCTGTTTGGGGTTTTGTTTTCTTTTACAAAGCAAGAATTATGGTGTGGAGAAATGGGGATTGTGTGGCGATTGCTTTAGCCCTGTTTGAATCAGTAGGGAACAGCTAAACGCTGCGGGGAGAGTTTGTAGCGTGTGTGCTGCTGTTGGATTTCCTGCTAAGCTATTTTAGCATAGTGTGCCTCCCAGAACACATGGGCCTCACCAGAGTACAATGTTGTTCTTCCATGGTGGGCGTGTTAGACAGCACGTTGTCTGTTACGTTGGGTGGGTTGCCATGTTGAGTGCAGCGGCTCCACCGAGAGAACATTATCTTTCCCACAATTTAAGCTTCTGCATATTCCAAATGCAATAGTATTGTTTGATTTGTAATGCGTACCGAACCGTGAGCCTCGTACTGAACGGTTCAATACGAATACATGTATTGTTACACTCATGAAGCTCTAGCTTAATTAACCTACCTTTACCACGGTAAATATATGGCTCATTTTAAGCAGGGATATTGGAGACGCATGCAGTTAGGACATATTGAACCCCTCTGTTTCCTTAGAGTATTAGATGCAGCATTGCAGGCTCACTTGGATGAAACTTGTAGAAATTGTCATGGTAAAAGAACACTTGCAAGGTTCTCAGTACCTTAGCGTAGCCGTCTCAATTTATGGTACGTAACTACAAGTACAGTCGTTCGGGATTTTTAAAACACTGAAGTTTATTATGGTTGTTTCATGGTTACATTTTCAATCAAGCAAAGGAAGTACTAATACAAAAAGGAACGATCATTCATGACATGCGCAGTTCTCCATTGCAGCACAAATCATGAAGTCCGTAAGAAAGATCATGCCGGCCTCATTCTAGCGAAGTGCCCTGGTCATTGCTGACCTCATCACAAACCACTATAAGCTTGCTCAGCTGGTATAACGACATCCCTCACCGGCGTACTTTCTCGCTTCTCGGTCCTTAGGTGGGCTATTTAGGGATTTCTCGGCCAGACTCGGGCCTCCCTTTACTCCAGATTTGATATAATCTGCATTGTGTGAGATGTTTCACCGGAAGCTCTCATGTCTGGGTCAAGCAACAGAAACAAACATGTCACTCATGAGTAAATCAGTCGTCGGACTTTCTTAATGCGTGCATTCCTCTTCACGATTCATGCGATAGCATCCCGCAGTTAGCAGTCTTCATCAACCTTTCAAATGGTACTGAAAGTGCTCGCTCTGTATACATATAACTGGTGGTGGAGTTTTGCTTCACAGCTACGTCGCTGCTCATTGTCCTCTCAAATAACATGTCTCCTGGTCATAGCTGACTTTGACATTACATTCAGGTAGCAGAACTATCACAGAAGCGATCTTTAGTACTTTTAATTAATTATGTATTGCGTTCTCCTAGATAACTATTCATAGTTGTGCCAAGTCCTCCTATCCGTCTACACTGGTAAGTGGGTCACGTCATACATCATGGTCATACACTGCATCAAGGTCTTATGTGTCGTCATACTGTCATGTGCTGGATGCTGCCTTGGCTAGATCCCACCATAAAAGAGGGTAATCTCGGTGCGTGTCTTCCTGGTTAAATTAAGGTTATCTACGCATATTGTAACACTTGCCAATTCATCATAGTCTCATGACCTCAAATGCTGGTAACTTTATTCTGTCACGTGGTATCATGTTCATGCAGCAGCAGCACTGGAGGATCAGTAGAATTGCATGTGTCGCAGCAGCACAGGGGATCTGCACGGAATTGCATTCATTGCAGCACAAGCATTGAGCATCTCTTAGCGGAAACGACTACATTCCAGCAGCAGAATCGCGTACGTTGCAGCATTGGGATCTGTAGTGGTCTCGTATTTGAGCCAGCATCACATCTGTTAGTGGACTCGCATTCGTTGCAGCAGCGGCATTGGGTGACGTTAAGTGGAATTGCATTTATTGCATCATCACAGGGGAAGCTCATGTCAAGTCCCTATAGAGTTCGTCTTGACCTGCTCTATACAGGAAGTATAGATAATTGACGGGTCAGGCTCTGCTATACTTCTTTAAGTGTGCCTTCATCCCTCGCAAATCATGTTTTGCTACTTTCATTTTCGCTGGCTGCTATCATCTCCCATACTGCATCTAAAAGTCTTCAGTAATCATTCCTGATACATGCATATAACTGGTGGTGGTGTGTTGGCTCTATGGCTATTTTTGCTGCTCACTGGTTCCTCTTATCCGATAATTCCAGTCAAAGATAATTCAGCTAGTTGGAGCCATAATGTAGTTTTGTTGTTTTCTTTTATCTTTGAGGGAAACACAGCTGGATTTAGACATGCAGTTCATACATTGAACACAGGGTGGCGCAGCGACATATCGTGCATATAGGTAAGTGCCTGGCAATGAGAATGAGGGGCGTGGATGCGAAGCAAACAGCTTTTGACCGTATCAGCGTGGCGTGTCACGTGTCGTCTTATCCTGTCATGTGATATCCTGCGGTGTTCTGTTACTCAGCAATTGTGAAGGATTTCAGGATTAATAACACCCCAAGTGGTGAGTAGAAGTGTCACAATAATAAGTGTCAAAATATGTTAAAAAGCCACAATATGTTTACAATATTTTACTCATTGAATGTATTAAACCATAGTCACTAAAGGTATTAAAACACTATGAATACTTTTGAGGGTCAGAAAGAGATCATTTTGAGTGAGGCTTTACAGAGGTGCAGCAGAGGGATTGACAACTGACCAGCAGGTGACAGAGAGGAGGAGTTCAGGATGTTTGCCACAAAGGATCGATAGTGGGAGGGGACAGAATTCAAATGGAGCCAATCACTGATCGACGGAGGATCATTCAGACGTTTTAGGACAGTTCGGACACTTTCCGACTGTCAGGGGATATAAAAGACAATGTTTTAGAGAGCATTCCTTAGACCACATCCGCTCTTGTTTTTCAGTACCTGGAAAGGCCAGACCTGTGAGTGAGATGCGTGCGTGTGGACTCTGTTCTCGAGAACATTACTATTGGTAGTTAATTCAGTTTGTAATTGAACTTTGTGTAGTACATTAAATATTATTTTGATTTTGAACCGGATCCAGCTCATTTTTCTGATGCGCGTGCGCAGTAAGAAGTTCGAAGCAGAAAAGTACCTGCGGCCTGTAGGCTCTCATCCTTTGTTTTAAGCCCCCACACAATTAAGATGCATTGATACAAATAAAATTGAACAATGCTGATTTAATGATATGGCGTCAATGTGCAACGGAATAAATGGATCAACTGCTCGAGAGAGATACAGCGCACTGGACAGTGATTTGTTGTGGCATAGAACACGCCTCCGAACAAGTTCTCCTGTTTGTCCCCTAGTGGCTTTAAGAAAAAAAAAATTGATATTTGTTAAAGTCAGTACCCAAGGCATACAGCCCTTTAGCCACTGCAGCAAACAGAGTACAGCTCGGTAAGTTATACTTTCTTTTGGGGGGAACATATCGCGTGTTACCCTTATCACTTTTGGGGATTTATATTGTTGCCGCTCAGGACAATCACAACTCGATCACAAATCTGCTCGTTGAGTTCAAGCGCCAAAGAAATTCTGTGTAACTCATTAACGCAGCATCTGTCATCATAAATGTTAACTCCTAATCATTCACTTGTCTCTCCTGATTGGACTAATAACCCGTAGCTGTGGCGTCATAATGAGGTTATTAGGAGGTGGCTCAACTGTAGTAGGACAGCACTGAAGGTATAAAACACATCGCCCGCCACTGGTCAGATAGTATTGCTGCTTAAGAAAGTACTTCAAAACTATGTTATAAACAACCTGATTTCACAGAAATACTTGACATGACCACGACATCTTAACAGTGCATTTTGTAGTGATGACACAAACACAGGACTTTCAACCATGAAACCAGTATTAGAGACTGATGTTAAGGTCCAAAAGTGTTGAGTTAATGTGAAGTTACGCTCGTGATGTTTTACCGAAACCTTGCTAAGTGTTTTTTCTGCATAAACATTCCATTACTTCTGTGGTGCCGTAATTGTTTTTGTAGTGTCGATACATTATTCTAACACATTTTGTGCCACTACCAGATCATGCACTGTGAAGAGATCGTGGTCATTTCACTTTACATCTGTGAGAAGAGGTTGGTTATAAGCCTGACCAAAGCCTCTTGGCCCCTGCATGGATGAAATGGCATCTTCTTTTTTCAAAGTCACTCAGAAAGAAGAAACCATCCGCCCAGTAGTGAACACACCTGAAGTCTTAGGATGCAAGCTGTCAAACAACTGTGGGAGAGGCGATTGCATCACCTTGACTACGGAGGGTCTTTATCGCTGCTTTACAAAGCAGCTCCAGTGGCTGCCTTGGTGCTGCCCACTCAGTCTGCGGATAAATCAGGTTAGCAGTGGATTAAACTCAGGCACCTTGTTTGTGTAATGTACTTTATTTTCCTCAGAAAGCCTCCACCGGTGTCAGGAGGCATTAGCGCAAAATTGTCAATCATCCTCACGCCGTCTCTCTCCCGCAGCTGCTGCTGCTCGCTTTCTCTCTGCCAGACTTTCTCCTTGGAGATTTGGTGAGGCTGCGGGAGGATAGTTACTTCTAGTGTATGTCTCAGCTTTTGAGAGCTGATATGGGTAGAAATGAACACTGCGACAGGGAGAGACTTTGATCTACTTAGTGTGTCATAATCCCAGCTGTAAGGTCCTGGCTCCAGCAAGTGACAAATTGTCAAGTGCTTATCATGTCATCAGGGCAGAGTGATGGAAAAGCAGCTCTTTTTACCTTGAGCTAGACAACATATTTCTGTGTTCCGCAAAGCCTCCGAGAACTGAAAGACAAAGCGCTGAATCTACAGAAGACCTGGAGGCTCCTGTGTTATTATTTGCCCGCCCTTGCATTTGAGAAGCATTTAATAGTTTTCCATCTCTCCGTTTTAGAAAGAATGTGTTGATGTGAAGCCATTCTAATAACATGTCTTTATATTTCAGGGTGTGGTGCTTATTGCTGTGCTGTTTCTATGATGTATTGCCCAGAATAAACTTTAGTGTTCTGTCAGTGTGTCTATAGTAGTGATATAGCATTTCTTGTATTTTCTGATGATGAGGTTTGGACATCTGTCGGTGGCACTCTTTTAAGCTTTTAAGCAACATTTAAGCAACCCAGTCAACAGAAAAAAAAGTTTGCATTTTATGATATGCTGAATTGCAGTGTTTCTGTTTCTTTCATGAATATGTTTCATACCATACCGTTTCATATTACGCACAATACCCCATGGTTAATGTTGTGAAACAATTGCTGGGGTTTAGGCAACAACATCATGGTTTGTGTTAAAACATTAACGTCACAATGGGACTCAAATAGCCATCTAACTTTCAATAACGTCCTCTCGATATACTGTGTCTCTTCCTTACAACATCGCTCAGTGTACTATGCTCTGAAAAAAAAAAAAATTACATTCAGAAACGTACAATGCCAACACTTTTTCCAACCACGAAGCTGCTTATACGGCCCGGTATCACAGCAGGTTGTGAAAGTCACAAAATTCTACTGGTTTATTGTACAAGGAAACTAAGCCACAATGTAGCTTTACTTAGGTTTTAGCCATAATTAAACAAACAAAACAGTTAGCTCCTAAAATACCATGTTTTTGGATAAAAGAAGCAGGTTACAAAATTACGGTAAAAGTCAACTTTGACTTGGTTTCACATGGAACATGAATGTCCTTCTGGGTGAAAGTTCTGTGTTTGTTTGACCCGTCCATCCCTCAAGGACTTTCTCAGTCTTTATACCACTTCAGCTGCTGACCTCTACTGACGTAGATAGGTTTTCATTGACAATGACCAAGCTCCCATGTTTGATGAGTTGGGAGTGAGAACAGGTAGAAAAGAACAATATTTCTGCTAATTACCTTTGAACAATGCCATCAGGGGCCAGATGATTAAATGGTATACGTCCTAAAACAATGCGTATGTCTTTACTCAAACTGATACTAACTTGTGTTTTTAGGTTGCTTTCCAATTTCACTTATTGTGTTACTATTTTGCAGGCTACACAGCATTCTTTAACATGTCAATCAAAAGTGCATTTATACATTTTTTTATTCATGATGTGATGAATCTTTCCTGTAAGCGGGAGTTCAGGGCATTTCTACATATTTTTACATCAAACTGTGGGTGGAAACAAGGCTTGTGCCATTGCGATCACAATGATTGAGAATTATAAAACAGAATCTGGCGTCATCTGATGAAAAGAAGGCACATGCATATTTCTGTCTTGAATATACACTGTGATAGGAGTTCTAAGCATCTGGCCCCTGGGGTTTAGAGGAGCATAGGTAAAAGTTTCTGTCAACTGCATGACTTTAGGTTGGATCATTGCATTAAAATTGAAAAGGCACTGTCGAGTACCATTGCTCCTTATAGGACTGCCTCCCATCCAGTATCGTGAAGCACCCGCATGTGGTGACACAACACTGTTGTCTGTTAGCTGCAGAACTGCATACAGCTGAGCTGAATAAATGAAATGAGCTCTGACCTGCAGTGAATGCTGGGTACGGTGAGCCCAATGGTCACCAAACAAAAAACGATAAAAGTTTGAATTTAGGTATTATTACCTTAGTGTGGCACAAAAACAGTTATGATAGTGTAACCCAGTGGTCGCCAACCTGTCGATCGCGATCTCGGAGACTTTCCCTGTCGCTCTCCAAAATAAAATAGAAATAAATTCAGGAACACATTGGGCCTCATTCTCGAACATTTTCTGAAGTGTCTTCTGAAATGTTTTCTTACGGACTTCGGAAGACCAACGTCAGAAAAGATCTCATGAACGCCTTAAAATGGGTTCTTACACAGCCGAAGTGTTCTCAGCTGTGCTTCCCCGAATGAGGATTCTTAAATTGAATGCACGTTCTTGTGCACCTGGATTTGCATACAGAAACGCCCCGCCAGCTCCTTATAAGGGCATGCAACTGAAGAGACGTGTGCACAATCGACAGACTCCACAGGCAACGCGAAAGCAACTTCAGACCGATTAAAATCATGTCAAAGCGCAAAGCGAGCACCGGTCGGGTAAACTGAGACCTAACTTCACCGGTGCAGAATGTAGACGTGTCCTTACTTACATTAGTTGCACTGACTGAGACTTTTGTCAGTGTTGTGTTGTAACTTCAGTTGATAAATACAACAGTTCATATTAGTAGTTCATCCAGCCTGCTCATTGCAAATGTGTTTTTTCTTGTTCATATTGTGTGCAGTTAACAAATAATTTCCTTTTTATGTTGCACTGAAATTAAGTCATTCAGTGTGTTCTTGGTCACATCAATTTGAAAGCTGGACCAAAGTGTTTGATTTCATTCAATTACAATTAGGCCAAATAAAAAGCCTCGAGTTGTAAGTACAGTCTGGACAGTCTTTTTCTCTCAACGCCTCAATAGGTAGATCTTGCCTGTCACCAAGGCAGAGGTCAGGGATCTTGGGCTTAAAAAGGTTGGTGACCACTGGTGTAACCTATAGTATAGTGGTCATTTTAAGGCATTACACACTCAGGCTCAACTCTACAGTTACGCATTTTGTTGAGCTTTCACCTTGACCTTCATGAAAATATATCATGTGATGCTAGAGTTATCGTGTGACCCATCTCACTCGATTCTACAATTTCCCTCAGCTCCACGTCTTTCAATTCATTATTTTTGTTTTCTGTCCATAACTTTAAGAAGAGATAATTTTTTTGTAAAACCTTGGTAGCTTACATAGTGGAGAGCATAACTTTTAGGCCTCAACAAAGCAACTTGGGTTCGAGTCTGATCCAGGGCCCTTTGCTGAAAGTCATTCCTGGCTGTCTGTCTCTCTCACCATCCATTACAGCACAAATGGCAACAATTTTTTATATATATATATATATATATATATATATATATTCTCTTTACACAGTAATAATGATTCTGATAATAGACCCAGGGGAATGTAGGTGAAGCAAGGGAACCTGGAGGGGGTCTGTACCGTGGCAGCAGCAACAGAAGGGAGCGACGCCACACAAACACAGCTGTTCACCGGTTCTTGTGTTAAAAATGTCCGCTTAATAATTTAAAAAAAACTGCGTTAATGCGCGATAAAATAATTGTCGGTGTTAATTAATTAATGCGTTAACGCAATAATAACGCAATTTATACCTGGGCCTTCACTGCTGTCCTGCAGCTGAAACACAGATACGGTAATTATTTGTTTCGTGTAAAAATGAAGCCAACACCTATAAATACACTAACTGCAGAGAATATGCCGAGAGTGCGCCTCCTCTCTGCTCTGACTGCAGCTGGGACTGCTGCGTGAGGCTGCTGTGAGAGTTACTGTGAGTGCTTTGGGGCGGCGGAGGGGCTTACGGCAGCACCTGCTGTTCGTTCACGACAGTAACTGCAGAACATACGTGCTTTCACGTCAGAGTCAAGGAAACATTTTCCTTTAAGAAACCTTAAAAATCTTTTAATTTCTAAGGTCAAGTTATGACACAAATCAGTTCTTATGAGGAAAAAACACCCCTACAAATAAAATGACATAAATAGTCCAGAGAGAAAATTTCTCTGCTGGGTGCGCTGAAGTTCAGAGCCTGTAATTATACTATTGCTCTCTGTAGAGGAATGGCCTGAATTCCTTTCAGAATTGTTGATATTGAGAGTTGTCACCACAAAGTTAATTTCCCCAGGGAGCGCCATATAAATTGCATGCCACTGAACAGAGGTAATAGCTGTGGTCTTGGAGATATGTTTGGCAGCAACTTCCAAGAGGCACACAGAGAGAGTCGCACTGATTTCTTCTGTTACTCACAGCAGCGCAGTGCTTCCTGCTCATTATTTTGCGATTGGGAACAAGTGTTTTGGCTACATCTTTGTATATTGCCTTGTGGTCTCTCAGCAATTTGTTGTTATGTTCATATTTTTAAAGGCGAGGTAAATTTTGTGGTAATCAAAGCTGATAAAACTGTTCGGGAAGGCATCTGTTTGTGGAGACCGTGGAGCTTTGGAACCTGCAGCGCTGCCACATGAGCTAATTGTTGTCAAGTTTATACTCATAGTTAAAAAGATAGCCGCCCCCTCACAAAGCAAACACATTCAATGTCATGTGAATTATTTATACTATTCCTCATGGAAAGTAGGTTGAGGGAAGTTTTACCACATGCTAATGTGAAACTCGTAAACATAGAAATATTCAGTAGACATGAAGAGTTTTTGAAAAGTAGGAACGCATGGGTCCAACTTTTTCTCCCCTGATAGAGATTCTGTTACCTAAACCTTGGCTCACTGCTTATACTGAGTACTGGTCTTATACCTGAGCTCTTTTTTCCCTAATGTAGAATCTGTAAAGTTTTTTTTAATATCACTTCCTAACTGTAAGTGCAGATGTTCATACAAAAAAGTCCTTTTTAGGCTTATTCAAAGTTCTGGAGGGTTAATGACATTGCATCATAATTAATCATCAACATCATAAAGACAGACATCATCACATTCACCCTGTTAACACACGAGTGGTGTTGTGTGACACTAGAGATGACGGTAGAACTGAGCCGCTGTGATGAGCAATGATCAAGGCCAATGCTCAACTCACAAGCAGCAGTTTCCATCCAGAGTGACCTGCAAAACAAACATGTTTAACTCCACGTGTTAAAAGTGTGTTCCTAATAAGATTAAATGGGTCAAACATGTAATACAATGTTTCAAAGCGACCTCCCAACAAAAAGAAAATGTCTCAATCTAGTTCCTTAAAAACCCTGCATGGCAATGTTGACACTTCCCATTTCACAGTAAAGATCTACCACTGGCTTTACATTGTAATTCATTCAATGTGCCACACATGCAGCAAGTGGCATGTTTTCAGCAATATGTATCACTAAGGCATCAACAGTAGGTCACAGCAGAAAATGAACAGAGAAGACAGCGTTAAACTGGGAATCCATGTTTCGGTTCTTATAAAAGCATCTCCCATCAGTTTACAAATGATTGATTGATGATGATTATATTCATCCACCAATTTTATGTAACTCACTCAGCATTTAATCACAGATGATGTCATGTGGGCTCTCTGGGTTTAATCAGAATATGCACATATCTTGGGACTTGGCCCATATGCAATAGAAATAATAATCTTTGCAATATATCACTTACATTCCAAACATGCTGTTCAAATTCGAATTGAATGAAATGATTTATTTTGAATATTGGCAGCCATAGACTTCCATCCATTCTTTACAGTTTATTAACACACAGGAACTCACTTCACAGTTGTCACCATCAGATGGTCGATACTGTGACATGTTCAGTTCACATACAGAATGCAGAATGTTACCAGTGATAAAAGTTCTCAGCAGACCAACAATATCAGGCTCTGCATTGGACTTCCTGAAGGCAGTGAGTATGCGGCGGCTTGGCATTCCTTAATAATGCAAAATAGCAAATTGTATTTTTCTTGACTTTCACATAATTAGAGCGTTGAAGAGGGTCAGGCGACCCACATGGTGCCATTCATAATTGATGGCCTTTTGATAGAAGTGGCCCTCGTGTGATGCTGCAATGTGAAATCAATCAGTCAAGTGAGTCTTCTTTGGGTTTATCCTCAATATTGTATTTTTGGAATGTGTTACATGTCATGGTTGAAATGGATTTTACACGTCTTAAGTTGGATGCCAATTTATGACCGCAGCGTGCAGCCTTTTCAACATACCAGGAAGACGTGTCATCAATCCTGAAGGTTAAGCACAACATCTGTGTGACAGATTTCTGATTGTGTTCTTATGGCTCTGTGATTGATACCGTGGCACATTTGCCCTACTGAGACCAATGATGGCTTTCTGCTTTGGCTGCCAATTATTCAACATCACGCTGGAGCACTACATCCATCTAAGAGCTCACTAATTTCCCCCTGGATATAATAAGGCTTCTTTTATGAAACTAACAGCCCTTCTGTCGTGTTTCCTTCACCTTGTGTTCTCTATCAAGCATGATTGTTTATTGCTCATGTACACACACACACACACACACATATATGTAGGAAGATACTAATATACATCTGGGTCTGTATTTAACAAGGAAATCAGTCGTAACTGGCTTATTTTAACATACAAAGAGTACTCCCCAAGAGTATGTCACGTTAAATAAGTAACAAATTACTCCCCACTTGTAGAATTAGCAAAGAAGTCTTTTTGCTAAGACTCTTGTGGTGGAAAAATGAATTTACCCACTGTTAAGTCTTTTTGAACTGAAATGAAGAATATCGTCAAATAGAAATTGTCTTATATTTTATTCTTGCCATCTGAAATAGTCAGATCAACAAGGACTTGTAAACCCTGTATCTAGTGGAATCTGCTTGGTAAAACTGGCAGTCCCTTGTCATGTCAACAACCCATAAAGGCTGGAAGTCACACTGGTACCCTGTATGATGCTCCACCACACCCAGATCTACCACTGGCTGTGCTACAGACTACAACCACCTGCATCCATCTGTTTGTAGTGAACATCATCAACTGCACTTAAAGTCCCTTAAGGTCAGCTGGGACATGGCCCACGAAATAAAGGGTGCAGCTAGGGGGTAGAATTCTTCTGCAGAGTGAAATGAAAGTAAGTTCCCTTCAAGAGTACTGCGAGATCAAGAGGGTCAACTACATTCCATGTGGGTTTGGAATCCACCCTCATGTATAACATACAGTTGTGTGAGAAAGTGTTTGCCCCCTTCCTGATTTCTTATTTTTTTGCATGTTTGTCACACTTAAATGTTTCAGATCATCAAACAAATTTAAATATTAGACAAAGATAACACAAGTAAACACAAAATGCAGTTTTTAAATGAAGGTTTTTATTATTAAGGGGAAAAAAAAATCCAAACCTACATGGCCCTGTGTGAAAAAGTGATTGCCCCCCCCTGTTAAAACATAAATTAACTGGTTTATCACATCTTTGGAAAGCTGAGTTAAATTTCTCTAGCCACACCTGTTCTCAATCAAGAAGTCACTTAAATAGGACCTGCCTGACAAAGTGAGGTAGACCAAAAGATCCTCAAAAGCTAGACATTATGCTGCGATCCAAAGAAATTCAGGAACAAATGAGAAACAAAGTAATTGAGATCTATCAGTCTGGAAAAGGTTACAAAGCCATTTCTAAAGCTTTGGGACTCCAGCGAACCACAGTGAGAGCCATTATCCACAAATGGCGAAAACATGGAACAGTGGTGAACCTTCCCAGGAGTGGCCGGCCGACCAAAATTACCCCAAGAGCGCAGCGACGACTCATCCAAGAGGTCACAAAAGACCCCAGAACAACATCCAAAGAACTGCAGGCCTCACTTGCCTCAATTAAGGTCAGTGTTCATGACTCCACCATAAGAAAGAGACTGGGCAAAAATGGCCTGCATGGCAGAGTTCCAAGACGAAAACCACTGCTGAGCAAAAAGAACAAAGGCTCGTCTCAGTTTTGCCAGAAAACATCTTGATGATCCCCAAGACTTTTGGGAAAATACTCTGTGGACTGACGAGACAAAAGTTGAACTTTTTGGAAGGTGTATGTCCCATTACATCTGGCGTAAAAGTAACACGGCATTTCAGAAAAGGAACATCATACCAACAGTAAAATATGGTGATGGTAGTGTGATGGTCTGGGGCTGTTTTGCTGCTTCAGGACCTGGAAGACTTGCTGTGGTAAATGGAACCATGAATCCTGCTGTCTACCAAAAAATCCTGAAGGAGAATGTCCGTGTTCTGTTCTGTTCGTGACCTCAAGCTGAAGCACACTTGGGTTCTGCAGCAGGACAATGATCCAAAACACACCAGCAAGTCCACCTCTGAATGGCTTAAGAAAAACAAAATGAAGACGTTGGAGTGGCCTAGTCAAAGTCCCGACCTGAATCCGATTGAGATGCTGTGGCATGACCTTAAAAAGGTTTCCTGCTCGAAAACCCTCCAATGTGGCGGAATTACAACAATTCTGCAAAGATGAGTGGGCCAAAATTCCTCTACAGCGCTGTAAAAGACTCATTGCCAGTTATTGCAAACGCTTGATTGCAGTTGTTGCTGCTAAGGGTGGCCCAACCAGTTATTAGGTTTAGGGGGCAATCACTTTTTCACACAGGGCCATGTAGGTTTGGATTTTTTTTTTCCCTTAATAATAAAAACCTTCATTTAAAAACTGCATTTTGTGTTTACTTGTGTTATCTTTGTCTAATATTTAAATTTGTTTGATCTGAAACATTTAAGTGTGACAAACATGCAAAAAAATAAGAAATCAGGAAGGGGGCAAACACTTTTTCACACAACTGTACATGTCAGGACATGGTGACGTGCTGCGGTAAGCATATTGTCTAACTTCCTGTTGCAAGCGTATCTGTTATCTGATAGCGTACTTTCGCAGCTCCAGCTAAACTAAGTTAATTGTATGATATTCTTCAGTACATGTTCAGCTCTGCAAACGTTAGTTACCGTATTTTCGCTTAGCAGCTTGCAATGACTTCTACCTCTCCTGCTCTCTCTTGCTTGGTCTGTCAAATGTGAACCATCCCCTGCATTCAGTTATCAAGCTCCTCTATTGTGGGACCAGCTCCCAGTTTGGGTTTTGGGAGGCAGACATCCTCTCCACATTTAAGAGTGGGCTAAGACTTTCCTCTTTAATAAAGCTTATAGTTAGAGCTGGCTCACGCTTACCTTGGACCAGCCCCTAGTTAAGCTGCTATAGGCCTAGACATCCGGGGGGCATCACAATATATGTCCCATTAAAGTTTAATACTATCTTGGCATCCGAGGCATCTTCCCCAGTCTTTGTGCTGTCTTGTCTTGCAAGTTGCCATGGATTACGGTCGAGCCTGGAATATGGCTGGGCTTGTTGCAGATCCAGAGCCAGGTTCTGCTCAAAATTTCTACCCGGGGAGTTTTTCTTTGTCGCCATCGTGCAAATAATTGCTCATATAGTATTTAAGTCAAGGCATTTTACCTAAAAATGTGGGTCATCCTCACAGAAAATGCCGGCAAAAAATTTCAATGGCTTTTTTGTCCTCAATAATCCTGAGGAATTTCATGATGGGAAAGCTTTGAAAATCGCCTAAATGTGATCCCGCCAAAAACGCTTTGATGTGCATGCTAGATTGGACCATGCTATAATTTTTCCTCGAAGCAAAACATATAAAATACAATAGTAAAACATATATTGGTAATGGCAATTTATTATGATCACATCACTAGTCTGGTCCTATTCTACCCACTTCTGCTCTAGTTCTAGCCAGATTGTGTTCTATTTTACCACGATTTCTATCGCAGTTGTAGGAAATTTAGGTTCAGAAGTGTTTTTCAGTAGGATTTATAGCACCCCTAGAGGTGGATAGTAAAATGTTAGCAAGTACTTTGGAATACCATATATGCTCGTAAAATCTGTCAAATACTTATTGAATGTATCCAGCAGGTAACAAGCTTCCTGGCTGTGGTGTGTATGGCCTCTTTTTCACAAATCATATTTCTATATCGATACTGTAAATATATCTATAGATTCTGTAAATAGTGTACTTCACTTTGCTTCTGTAGTATTAAATACTTTTGATTATAATTGGAGCCGGCTGACTTTTTGGCACAGCTGGACCACGTGCGGTTCTCCCACATTTTCGAGAGGTTCTCGAACCTAACAAAATGGCACCCGCAGATGGGACCTTTTGACTGGTCTCGTAGAAAGCTGAACAGGTCGTGAATCATGGACATTTTTGGAGTGGCCACGAAAAGAAGGTACGCAGAACCGTTTCAATAAAATCTGTATAGGTAGATATAGGAATCTTAGCCGGAAATGTCCGTGGTCTGCGCCCCGGAAGCTGGACACGAGGAGAGACCGCATTAAGCTGAGTAACGTGTATTGATTTAAATTTTGAAACAGCTGAGATACTATGTGAAGCACATTTGCAAACTGAATTACGAATACTGGGATTCAGAGCGTGTGGTAAACTCGGCGGACTGAGAGTACATAGTCGGAAGAGTATTAGAGTGGCGGCTCTTTTAGGTTCAATTATGGTGTTTTCGGGTCGGGTAAACTAAAACTGCTTGGTATAGGTTAAAAGAAGCCGAGTTAAGCTGTCGAGGATTGGGTATTCCTGCGGTGAAGGAGCCCAATGTTCGCGGACTATCTCGCCGGCTTTGCTTTGAGTTGGTGATTCTGAATGGTGTGGTTCAAACGGGTTAATAAGAAGCGCTTAGTGGCCTAGGCGGACTGGATTTGTGTTTTTCCCTAACGATTGAGTCAAACTCACTTATGGTCTTGCATGGTATTTTCGGGTCTGGTAAGCTAAACGGTTTGGTATGGTTTAGAAGAAGCCGAGTTACACTGTCGGGAATCGGGTCTGCATAGAGGAGATTGCCGCGGAGTGCTTTGGAGGCTTTTGAATTCGAGGTAAAGGACTACCATAGGGGTGAGTAAAAGGGAACATACCGTATGTCCGGTAACAGTTGTGTTTTGTCATAAGCGTTGTGCAGTGTTGGAAATAGCGTTGTGGGGAGATACGATTGGGAGAACACACGTGTACATTTTGTATAGTTAGATTATAGGAAAACAACACACGGTGTGAAGGAATTGTTTGTAGCCACAGGAGCTAAATGCTTGCTCCGGTGCTTACTGTAAATAGTTAAATAGAGGAGATTGTAAAGAAAATAACCGGTGCATTGTTGGAAGGGTCAAAGCACGGTGTAGTGGAAATAAAGTGTGATTTCGGCGAATGTTTGAGTTGGAACTATGGTCTTTGTTTAAATGAAGCCACGTTACGTAGTTAGCATAGCTTAGCTACGAGCGACCAGAAACTACATCCGCTTAACGACAACCGTATCCGCTATTTTTTGAAAATCATAGAAGAAGAAAACAAAAACTCCGCCGTCTAGCAGCCAGGAGGAGTAATTGCTTTATAATTACAAAAGCTCCGTCATCTAGTGTTTCGAATGTGTAATTACATTAGTACTAGAAACAGTCTGACATCTGGTGGCTTAGAGAGGTAAGTACAAAATAGTTAAAAAGAAGTACGCCACCCAGTGGATTAGTAGATAAATTACAATAAGAGGTTTTTTTTTTAACAGATAAACTTCTAATATTCATTGTTTTTGAGTCTATGATCTTTAAGCATACATTCTAACTTTAGTTTTAATTTAGCATTTTAACTGACATTGATAATCTTGATTGTGCTCCTTCAATTCTTGAACTTAGCTTTTATTCAATATTCTAATTGGCAGTATTGGTTTTGATCGAGCATTTCAACTTCCATTGTAGATTGTAATTGTAGTTCAACAGTTTGACTTACATTGGAAATTTTAATTGAATATATTTTGAATACAGGTAATAAGTAATTTTAATTTAACATTTTGACTTTCAATTGTTGAGTTTAGTTTTGATTTACATTGTAACTTCTTTGATTAAGTGTAGTTTCAGTTCAACATTTCAACTTTAGTTTTTAGGGTTTAGTTTTGATCTAAAATTTTGACTTCCACTATTGATTTCAATTTTAGTCCAGCAGTTAGATTTCCAATTTTTTGATTTTAATTTTAATTTTAGTTTTTATTGACTTTGGTTTAGGTTTAGATTTGAATTTGGGTTTTAATGTCAATTTTAGCTTAGATTTTGAGTTTGATTCAAGAGTTTTAATTTTTAATTGTAATTCAAGACTTCTTAGTATATCCAGTATTGATTCATTTTGGTGCAAGATTTTTTATATTTTCCATAGTTTTAAAATTTCCATTGCATATATTCTTAACACAGTCAGAGCTACAGTTAGAGTAGAGACCCGTAGGATAGACAGAGTTGAGAGTTCATTGAATACTCCTAGGCTGCATAATGCTTATATTAACTTCGGCAGCAAGGGTGTTGGAAGGACAAAGACAGGAAGTGCTGAGGGAGAGAAAGGAGGTGTATAGACAGAGAAAGGAAGTAGAATAAGGAAAGCCAAGAGAAGATAGAAAAGATGTAGAAGAACTAAAGAGTGAATTAAGACAACTAGAACGCACCAGAAAAGATCTATGACAGCAGATAGAGGAAAGACAAAGAGAAAGTAAAGGAGAGGAAGATCTGAAAAAACTGACACAGCGGCTGCTGAAACTCCAAATAGCGGAGGCCGACAGAGAATTAAATAAAAAACATCAGGCCAAGAAACAGATGGCAGTAGCAGAGGCTCAGCCATCTCAACAGCCCCAATATCCAGCTGCACCCCCGACCCCATACCAACCACATCCAGCAGAACCGGCCCCCATTGTGGTGTACTACCAACCTCCACCACAGTACAGAGGCAGAGGACATGGATACAACAGAGGGAGAGGATACTACCAAGGGGGGTGCTACGTATGCTGAAAAGAGGGTCATTGGGTGAGAGATTGCCCACATAAAAGAAGAGGAAGACAGTCCAATGCACCACCACAACGAGCGCCATTCCCACCACAACATCAGCAGTATCCAGGACCACCTCCCCTCATGAGACCCCCACAGTGACAGATGCCCATGCTGCCACTAGGACCATGGGGCGGTGCTGACCAATAAGATATACAAGGGCGCTAACTAACATGAGTCAAGTTTTGTTTTCACAGGTGGAGAACACAGGCATCTGCTGACAGGAGAAAGCAGTCTCCTATTGTATCACCAGCTGTGGCTGTGGATGAGTTCCACAGGTGTAAGTGGTGCTGACCAACAGGGGGGACTGGACCATGGGAGGTTCATTTCATAGCCAAAATACATAGATGGCATAGGGGTACCAAGGGGGGTGCCTAATGAATTTAAAGCCAGAAATCAAATAGCTGCAGGTTTAGAATCTGTTTTCTCCTGAAGGTTGTCAATCAATAAAAATGTCAATTGGATCAATTACATATATTATAACCAACAGCGTTTTGTAAACCACTCGTGACGCCATAGCAGGACTTCACGAGCAGGTAGATACGACTAGTTTACTGACCTGGCAGAACAGAATAGCATTAAATATGATTCTGGCAGTTTGCGGGACGTTTGGATCTGCCTGTTGTATTTTCATTCCCAACAAAGCAGCTCCTGATCATCTTCACTGGGATCATAAAGGACCTGATTGAGCCCAGATGGACTTCTACAAATATCCGGTGAGATACTGACAATTTGGAAAATTGACTCAGAGATTGTTTTGTTTGTTTGGGGTTTATTGTTTTTATAGGGTCAAATTGGTATTTAAATGTGCATTGAATTAGTAGATGTAATTTTTATCAAATGAAAAAGGAGCAGACAAAGCTTCTCAGAAATCTTCTTCTCTGTCCCTCACTGCACAGGATGGATCCAGAACTCGACGCAGGACCTCCCCCACCACCTGGTCCTCTGTGGATGCTGCTGCATCCCTTGCATTCGTGGACTTCTACAGGGGTCGATTGATACTGTCTTTAGTGAGGCAATCATAGGGCAATCAGTTAGGTGTAGATGATGAATATGAACTTGAACTGTTGTTAGCTATTGTTTAGATAGGGAAACTCACCCTCGGACTATTAGAAAGGGATTGTGATTTCCAGGGAATTAATGAATTAGCTGTGACCAGCGAATTAGGGGGGATTTGTAGGAAATTTAGGTTCAGAAGTGTTTTTCAGTAGGATTTATAGCACCCCTAGAGATGGATAGTAAAATGTTAGCAAGTACTTTGACAGATTTTACAAGCATATATGGTATTCCAAAGTGTTTGGGACGTTGCAAATACTTATCGAATGTATAGTTTGTTTACCATAGAAGTGTTAAGCCATAAAAGACAATCATTGAATGTATTAAACTGTGAAGAATAGCCAAGGGTCAGACAGGGATTTTTAGACAGGCATTTCAGAGACGCGAAGAAGGAACATCACACCTGCGCCTCGCGACCCGCGAGAGTCCTCCAGCTGGCTGATGCGAGAAGGAGGAGTCAGCTGGATTTAAGCCAATTGTAACAAAGACGGACATTTTGTGGACTTTTATGAACTATGTAAGGAGATTCAGAGGAAGAATTTGTTCAGTTCATCTCATTTCATCCAGCAGGTAACAAGCTTCCTGGCTGTGGTGTGTATGGCCTCTTTTTCGCGAATCATATTTCTATATCGATACTGTAAATATATCTATAGATACTGTAAATAGTGTATTTCACTTTGCAATTGTTTTAGCTTCTGCAGTGTTAAATACTTTTGATTATAATTGGAACCAGCTGACTTTTTGGCATGGCTGGACCACGTGCGGTTCTCCTACAGTTTGAGAGGTTCTCGAACCTAACACCCTGTAACCTTTAACTAATTACAGAATACTCAAAAGTAATTGTATTTTAACTACACAAAACAGAAATACTGACCA
The DNA here is from genome assembly GCF_004355925.1 of Anarrhichthys ocellatus. Classification (NCBI taxonomy): domain Eukaryota; kingdom Metazoa; phylum Chordata; class Actinopteri; order Perciformes; family Anarhichadidae; genus Anarrhichthys; species Anarrhichthys ocellatus. Next base: position 91,633 of record NW_022280199.1, read on the forward strand.
TCTTTTCGAATATGAAATTATTATTTTCACTAGGGCGGATGGAGACCATTTTGAATTACCCGGACAAAAAGCTTTTGTTGCAATTTTTCTGAGGTCATGTTAGATTATTACTGAACTATCAACTTCTATTGTGATTTCACACTACATAAATAAAACTGACTTGACTAAAGCAGCTGGTGGCTAGATGGACATGATTGTATTCAAATGAAAGTTCAATAAGGTGAGATTAATTTGAAGTATATTACAATATGAATTGAGGTTAGCAGAAACAGAAACCAAATGTTGCTGATTATACTTTAGGGATGAGATAATCATGAAGCATAGGCACATATGAACACAGGGGATAGGATGTCACTATCAGAGTGAAGTTTGATTTGATACTGTCATTGTTATGTTGGGACCGTGTGCTTTAAACAAAGGAATCTGAGTGGGGCCTGCAGGCAAGGCTCAGCCTGATTTGGGTAGATGGCATTCAAACCCCCACAAGAAAGGAGTTCACACTTACCTGTGAAATCTTCACTCAAACGCAACGCTGGCCTCCCATTGGTCAAGGCCCACAGACACCCCAGGACCCCCTGTGGCTCAGCCCTCGTTCTACAAAACGTTTTCACCCCCCAGCTCCCTGCCATTCCATTGTGACTAACATTGTTGTTTCATCGGTTCAAAGGTCAGAACCGCGGTTGGGCGGGTCAAAGATCGTCAGCCGTGTTTCTGTGATGAGATAGCAATCTCCGTATCTTATGGCGGTGGTGTGGATCTGTTTGAGGATTTATTTTGTTTTGTTTGCTTTCTCTCTTCTTCTACTAACCCGCACACATATAGCGTTAAGCTACATGTAGCTCCGGGATGTGCTAACTGCTTCAGACACATGTAGATAACGAGACCTCTATAGTCGCCATTTTAGAGTCTCGCACCATTTTGTGGGAGGGTGGTCACGTGCAAACTCCATTTTGATCATTCGGTCTATCTTCAACGTGTAGTCTCACGTAACTTTGCCACGTTTTAGATTACATCACACGTTGTCTGAGCTGTTCTCTCGCCTCTCCCCCACACACACTACATGCATGCACACACACACACACACACTCTTACCACAGTTTGTTGATTTTAGATAGCGTGCTCATGAATGTATTTGTTGTTAGTTTAGATATTAGTTGACCAGATCATTATTATTGGAACTTAATAAACTCTGTTATACTTTAAAGAGCAGCTGTCTGTGCATGTGTATTGTGATAATAGCTGTATATGTGGTCTGTGCTCGTACTCAAACCTTCACGTTTCACCCTAAATGTGTAATAGTACTTTGACTATTGACATTGTGAGTGAATACTAATTATGAGACTTTGGTTATTGGTCCCTGTTCGCAGGGTGGTGCCCCGTCATTATTAATAATTGTTTTATAATATATAATAATCAATAATTTCGTTTTTCATATTTGCTGATAACTCAAACACACTCCCTCTCATTCCCAACAGTTATAACTGTTGGCTGTGACAAATTCAAGTTGTCACTTTTGCACGGAAGGTTGGGTTCTTCTCTGCATCCTGCATAAGGTCAATCACACAATAATTCAGTTTTTATCTCCTGCAGCTTCTAAGACAGGGGTGTCAAACTCATTTTCACTCTGGACCACATCAGCATCACGGTCACCCTCAAAGGGCCAGTTGTAAATGTAAGACTGTGTAAATGTAACTACTCACTAACATATTGGTAAATAACTGTCTCTGTATTTGATTATTCAAGTGTAAAAATATTGTACATGCAGTTATATAAATGTAAAAATATATTTAAGCACATTTCTGTTATTATAACTTAAATCCTTTTAATTTAGGGTTAAGAAACCCACATTACTCTCTCAAAGATCAAACTATTAAAGAAAATATCAAAGACAAATATCAAACACAAGTTATTTCAATAACTTTGTTCAATGCTTAAAATCCTTTCTCGGGTGTGTTTGCACAATCCCACGTGAAGTATTTCATGTGTTGTAAAGACACGTTTAAAGTAGTCTTCAATGTACTCACAATACATGTCAAGTGTACAGTAACCAGCCAAAGAGCTGCTTCTATGACTGTGTTTAAGTATCTCATAACTTCGACTTTCTATCTCATAATTTCGACTACGGGGATATTTTTATTATCAAGTCTAACTTTGAATTTTTTAACTTTTTTTTTTTGCTGGCGGATTCGCGGGCCACATAAAATGACGTGGCGGGCCCGATTCGGCCTGCGGGCCTTGAGTTTGAGACCCTGTTCTAAGAGATTAGGACACATCTGCAACTCTCGCCCAATACGGGCACTGGTAATTGATTGTGACCTCCTTTTCCATCACAATACAACATAGTGCAGCTCTCTCCCACCTCTATATACTGTGAATAGAAACTCCCTGCCACTCCTTCTGCCCGCCTCTATAGAAACAATAAAGCCTGAGATTCATAGCTCGTGTTAGGTTGCGCGGCATGTACACAAATCTTTTCAATTAAAGCTTTGTTACTGTCCAGGCTGGCCTACTTCTTCTCTCGGAAGCATGCTGCCCTTCAGTGCAGAGCTATATAAAGAGCATTTTGATTAGGGCATTTTTAGCCTTGTTTGTCTTGCATACATGATAGAATGAGAAAAAAGCCAAACCGCGGATGACTGCAGTTGCACTCGCTGATGGACATAAGCAAGCTGTTACTGCAGCGATTTTTTTTTTGTTTCTTACTGAGAAGGTGGGCGGAACAAACACCAGCACATTCCAGCCAAAGTGATAGTGTCCCTGAAGGTCACACAGATTATTTTATATAAACTATTAAGATTTTATGGTTGATAGAAGTCTTCCTCAGAGATTATGGAGGATTCCAGTGGGGACCTTTTAGAGCCAGCTGATTGCTATCCTGGCCTCTGAGCACACAAAACCTCCATCAAGCCCGAGCTGGGATCAAATAAAAGTTTCCACTTCATTTTAACTTCTGTACAAAGTTGGATTCATGCAGGGGTCAGCCTCTTGGATATGAAGTGCCATTTTTAAATGTTCATGTTAATCAGTGTGCCATATCAAAATTATGGTAACATTAAATATGAAGGAGGCATGAAAGAAGGCAATAAGTACTAGTCAATCCGAGGTAGAGTAGGGCGGGTCTTGGCAGAATGCGAGTCAAACTACCTTAAGTAATGGAATATGGCATGGGGATGAGTGGGCACTTCAACATCTCCTAGTGTGCCATGACCTGCCAATGGTGGCACGGGTGCCTAAGGTGGCCTACCCCTGATTTAAGACACATTTGGTTTCATCATGGAGCTGTTGATGCTATTGTATGAAAAATGTAATAAACTCCATTGTAGTATACAATAGTGTTGTAGTACTTGGTCTTGTCTCTGGATTTTAATTGAAGAACGGTCAAGACCACAACTGAGGGGATGAACTGCCTGTGTATTCTCTGTTTTAGTTGTTAACATCATTACTGTGATCGCTCAACGAAAACAATAGGAAATTCCAACACATACATTTTTTTACTTAAGTTTTGATTATTTTATCAGGACATTTCTCATGGTGCACTTATCCAAACACACACACGCACACACACACACACACATAGGCTCTTTGCTCTGCCATTAAACATGTAGTTTGTGAATCTGATCCAAAAGATAGATAGCATTAGCTATTAATCTATATCTTCAGTTTTTACTCCAGATGCATAATTTATTTTCGGAGACATCTTGATCTCAATGGCAGTGTCAATATTACTGCCAGCACCACTGTGAGCTGAATGTTACTCTTTTAGAGACAGTACGGTGCAGAATTCCAGAATAAGGAAAGAAAATCCTCCCCCCTTTACTAATGCACTTCCTCTTTGCAAACACACAAACATATGAATACTAACTTCCTCTTTGCAAACACACACACACACACACACACACAGACATATGGCAATAAAAGAGGTGAATGAAGAGGAATCTTCATTTGTTCTCTGGATGTTTTCTGTGGGAATCTGGATTTTTCACTTTGAGGAGTGACCATGGTTTGCATGTTCCACATTTATCTAAAGTGTGTAATGCAGTGTGGGGCTCACACTGGGCTGGTCTAGTTCTTGATCTGGTCTCGTCCTACATCGGTCTCGGTCATGACTTGGTCTCAGTTCAGGTGATCTTGATTAAAGCAAGTTGACAGTTGTGTCTTTAGCATCTAACTTTGTCTCAAATCTAAACCGTTTTACTGTGAATAAGTAAGCAACAACTACAGATGAAGTTAGGAAAAAACAACTTGTAAATGTAATAGAGTTGAATACTAAACGAACCTTCGCTGATCAGCTTCATCAAGAATGTGTGGGTGTGATCAGATTTGATTAACAGTGGCTTCTTCCTGGGAAGACGAGCAAACACGCTAACCCTCTGTCATTCCCACATTCAACCACTTTCTTTTCTACAGAGCTTCACAAGGGTTACGTGGTTCAAGAAAATAATGTTATAAAAACCTGTGAAAGCAAAAACAAATACAATACTATACGGTGTCATGAGCTGGCCTGTACTACATCCTTTATACATGATGCATTAATCATGAAAGAGGACTTCTGCAGTGCTTCATTTATACACAGTTCTGAATGGCTGTGCAGAAGATGACACATGTGACAGTACTCTATATCTGTGCTTTCATTTAAATAGAACGGGTGTGTCTCCTCTCCTCATCGCTCTGTGTGTGCGCGAGTGTAGACGTACTTCAAAGTCACACTTGCAGGCTCCCTCTTCCTAAACGTCGGGATTTTTAGGCCGATGTCTCTTCGCATTATGCACAACCTCTCCGTCAGTGCTGGGCTGTTTACCCAGGCATAACGCAGCCTCCGGAGGTTTCCACTCACCCCTCTCAGAGTCAGGTTACAGCATATCTACATACAATCTGGATAAGAGATGCATTTTAATGCAAGGTTTAAATGGAGTTATATTGTTCCCATAAATGCAATTTCACTATATTTTTTTCACTTCTGGTGTAATAATCAGTGATATTTCAGTATTCTGTGTGAGCCACTGGGTGCTCTGTACTATTCTCTTTAGACATCCTTAAGTTAAGTCTAAGCAGTAAATTGAGATTTTGGACACTTTTAATAAATAATTATTATTTTGTGTCATCACTTACAGGTGTAGAGTCACACGATGCCTGTATCACATGTGATGCACTGCATTGTGGAATTGTCAGTGGCATGGACAGCACATACTGCCAGTGATAATGGCTCATGTCAGAAAAGAAAATGTCAGATTTCAGTCACAATTGGAAAGAAGAAATCAAATGTGGGTCATCTTTACCTCCAGTGTAAATGTTGCCTTATTGATGCTTGCTTTGATCCACTACCAAGCTACTGACACATTGTCATTGCTAACATAAGCATGGTCATCAGGATTCTTTTTTATAGCATGCACCAACAGCCCACTATCTCATGTCCATGTTTTTTTGCACTAACCGCCAGCACCACAATAAGACTGTGATTACCACAAGAGGCCTGATAAACAACAGACTGACATACAGCCAAAGCACCTTCATGTGACTGTGGGCCTTACGCACGTGTTGGAGGCCCTTTCCTCCTTCACAATATGCCCACGCTTCAGTAAATCAACATTCAAATGCTGCAGAACTTTTTTATTTTTTTCTATTCTTGTGTTTAACGCCAGTATTCTGCACAGTTGCAGAATAAGATCAGGCTTCACTGATATTATAAGTATTATACTATTTGTAGAATTAGATTCCAGTGGTGGCTGCGTAGTGTTGTTAATGACTCATGTGATCCAAATATTTCCAATAAATCCAGTGTTGTTTTATCTAATAAAGATATTCATACAAATAGATTTTCTTATAACGGCTTATAATAAGCATGTTGTGTACATTATTAAATGAATAAAACATCCAAAGACAGGATCTGCAGTTTAAGTCACAATTGAACTGTCAGACAATGCTGGCAGCATCACGGAGCACAGTCATGCGATAAGTGAGCACATTCAATTACAATCCTCATTTCATGAGGAGGATGTATTTGATCTTGTTTGGGACGAAATACAGTCCAGGTCAACTTCACATCACATGCCCAACATGCCCGATGTACAGTAACAAAAGAGAGAATACAGTCTTTTCGCAAGAAAAAGTGAGTTGAAAGGGATGGCAAAGGTCATGTAACTGTCTCAGAAAGATAAACTCCCACCGTGAACTCTGGGGGACATAAAAGTAGTGAAGCTGTGAAAAATCCTTATGCCTGTGGAAAAATGTCTAGTTGCACACCACCATTCAGACCCAATCAGGGCCTCTCACACCACCCACCATGTGTCAGAATAGAGCAGTCCATCAGCCGCTCCGCTCACACTGAGAACACGGGGGAGGTGGTAAAGATCCAGGGACCAGTGGAACGGCAGCATTATCCCATTTAGCAGAAACTTTGAAAAGTTAATTGTGAATAGGTCTTAAATCTAATGGTGGGATTTACTTCCCCTGTCTGTGAGAGAGCTCACACAACCTGATTGGTTGTTTTACCCCTGCAGGGCTGTATCTGGCTGACCCCGGGGCTCAATGATTGGTGTGTTTGCTAATCAGAAGTGGCAGCCTGATTACACTGGTGGTCTGGGGAATAAAAAGCCACAGAGGAACCTTGGAGTCACCTTACACCATATGAGCCTGCTGGAAAAAAAAAAATAGCTTGGTGTCACTTTCCACCTACACACGCACCTAAGATAATCACTGCAGGTTGTGGAGGGTGGGCGGTACAAGGGAATCATGTTACGGCCTCTGTTTCATTAAGAGATGGAGTCGATGAATCAACAAGCTACTAGTTCTAGCCGGAGGAGTATTTAATGAGTTCGGGAACTCATCGCAAAGTGATGTGGGTATAATTGTAACTGACAGTTTTCTTCATGTGTAAATTAGATTTGCTCACAGTGATGCAATTCCCGGCAAGAGTTTTCACGGCAGAAGTAGTGAATCCATGAACAATGAGTTCCTGTAACTGTAAATGAATTATGCTACAAAGTCGAGGAAATGTCAAGCCTCCATTCCACTAGAGACAGGCAGCAAAGAACACATCCGGGGATGACTGAGGAGGAGGAGAAAGTTAGAAAAGCAAACTTATTATTTCCTTTGAATATACGCTTGAGTTTACTGTGTACACACAGCACACAGTTCCTCTAACAGATCCTCTTCTCATAGGCAAATTGCCAGGTTTAAAGGAATATTGCAACAATTTCGGAAATAAGCGTATCACTTATTTTATGAGAGTGAAAGTTCCTATGCATGTGTATTACATACAGAGCTGGGACCAGATACATACAACTCTGAGTAGACTCCCTATTAAAACTTTGCAAATATGCATTCTTCCCATCAGAACTATAAAGCAACATATGCATGGGTCTTTTCTATAACTTCAATCCTTGTGAAACTGGGCCCATGAATCTATTAAACATAAGTCTTTTAACGAGTCCTCCACAGATCTCCTGTAACATTGTTGGACTCACAGTCTCAAGGCTATTCATTTTCAAACGTGTAGTTTGAAATAACGCTACTTTTCAGGAAATTGAATTCAAATAATTTAACTGCGTCATGAAAGTTGGTATTGTGGATTTCTATATGGTCAGATACTTAAATGTTTTTATTATATCATTTGTATTTTACCAAAATCAAGCTCAAATGGAGTTACAAGGGCACACTGCTCTTGAGAGGTGTAAAAGTATTTGCGGTTCATTATACAACTGTGGGGAACACTGCCTCTGACAAAGTTGGACAAAATTGTCACCGTTTACCTGCAGCTCTGCTGTGAGGGACACTTCATTCTAGAAGGCGGCAGAGCTGGAGATGTGAGGTTTAGATAAAGTTACGAGATTTAGTCACAAGCTCTTTAAAACTTTTCATTGGCTAAATATTTCTGAAACCCACAGAGAGAGATACAGGATTTCCGCAATAGTAATCCCCAACATCTTGAAACACACTTTGATATGTAGATTCCGTGTTCCCCTTTAAGCTCTCAGTAAGTTCCATCTGGAAACCTAGAAGCCATCACCTTTACGTGTGTGTGCACACAATTATTGCACATATTGACACGGTTGCTGTCCAACACTGGCATGGGCAACATTTCATTCTTCAGCAAGTGCACAAGAAGGCTGCTGATGAAGCAGGACAAGCTGCATTTGAACTTTCTTTGTTAAAACTTGTGCAGTGTTTGTCCCCATTGAACACAAAGTGAGCTGTTTAATAGTGAAAGTGACCATTGTGCCAGTGTTTGCTACACTTCAAACTGCCTTTACCACGAATTCTGCACCTGTGGACAATTCCCTGTGAACTTGTAGAACATGTCAAATAACCGAACAATGACGGTGTATGTCTTGTATCTCTGTAATAAGGTAATCATCCACTCACAATAGTGTAGTCTACAGCATGAATGCTCTCAAGGGATCACAGCACCGTTAACATTTTATTACCACACCTTTGCGGCCACAATGATGAATTTCCTTGTGCTTTAACACTTTGGCTCCCTGATGTCTTTTTAAAAAGGCACTGCTCAATAGAGAGTATATGAGGTGCGTCTGCATATAAAATGTCACTATTAAAAATGCCCATAAAAAGAGGGTCTCCCATGGTCCCTTGCAGCTGACATCTCTTCCTCTCTGAAGCTGGCAGACCTTTAATACTCCCCCCCCCCCATCATGCTTGAGTGAGGTGAAAATGAAAAGCAACCGTTTTTTGTTCCCGGAATGGGAGAGGGAGAAGAGGAACAGAGCCACTGAGCTCTCTACGAGGCCAGCTGATTGGCTGATGAGGATATGCAAAGGCTCCTGGGAAGAGGGGGGGTTAGAGGTAACACTTCGCTGCACACCACTGGCTAAGGAGAAATGATGTTTGGATAAGTGTGATTGCAGCCTTTTAGATTCCACCAGAGGTGAGGAGGGATAGGAGCCCACTGAGGAAGCACAGTAGGTTAGACACATACAGTACTGTACCCTCACACTGAGGAATCCTACTTCATATATCCTTGTCATAAACTCAATCTATTTCTTGTTCAACAAAAATAAACAAATATAAAACGTAATTTTTCAAATCTATAAATATATGTTAAATTTGTAGCAAGACTGTACATGCTACTTCCAGAAACTGGACTTGAAGCGAGAAAGGACTTTCACCAAAGAGGCCAAGGTTTGTCCTTGTGAAATCAAGTAAACATTGACTTATCTTCCGTTGTTTTGTTGCATTAGTTACATGGCCTTCTGATCACCAGTTATGTAACGTGCATACTTATTTTATCCCAGACCATGATCTTTTCATAACCTAACCAGGTACTTTTGTTGATTTTGTTTAGAACTTTTTTCTTTACATATAAATGAAGTAAACCTGAGTTGGAAGTCATTTCTTTTTGTAAGTGACTGTATGCATGTAACGACCTGAATGTGACAGGCCGTCTCTGACACGGGGTACGTAGAGTGCCTTAGTCTGAAGCTCAGGGTCACTGACCAAGGGTCAGTATTTAAAAGGTTTGGAGTCAGAGTTTGTTGTCTACACATGACCAGTCTAACTACACCCTGCTATAAGTTACATTTCAATTCAAATGTTGTGCATGTTTTGAAGTAAATGTTTCAAATTCAAGCAAAATAAAATGTGAATAGGTGTTTCCCTCAACTATCTTTGTGAATCTGATTTTCACTATGCTAGCTGTAACCGGTTGTATATGGACCCAAATGCAACACACAAGATTCCAGGGATCTTTGGCTTTTATTACAAACTTCCAGAAACAGCAGGCAGAGTTAAACAGGGTCAGGATCAGAAGGCGGGTGGGTTTACCGGGAGTCAGGCAAGGCGGGTAAAACAGGGGCAGGCAGGGTCGGTAACAGGCGATCAATCCGTGGGAGTGTGCTGGAGAGTCTGGCATAGAACCGAAGAACAATCTGGCAAATGTGTCTGGGAGGCAGGAGTCTGTATAGGGGCTTGATTACTGAGCAGAGGCAGGTGACTGAACATGTGAAGGGAGTTTAGACTAATGAGGAGGGAGTGACTGACAAGTAGAGTGAGGAGGGTGTGGAGCTGAACTGTGACACTAGCAGCCTGGATCTAGGGACGGCAACAGTGGTTGGTCTGATTAGCAACTTGAGATGCATTGAGAGATGACGTGTATGACCAAATTGTCTCACAGGTAGCCTTTACAAGTACATTTTAAACCAATAAAAAGCTAACAGTCAGACAATAGCGAGATTGCATTTGGGCTTGTGAGTTCCGCCTCGTTTGCTCTCCACATGGACTGTTTACCTTCATACAACCAAAACCCACTCAAATGTGATTGGTCAATACTACTGCTAGAAACAGAAACCAAAATGCTTCTGATACCAAAATCTTGTCCTGTTGCCTTCAGGTTCTGCTTCATATGCACATATGTTTATAGGGATCAGGAGCCTTCTAACTGTCCCCAACTAAAGATGGAGCAACATAACATGCGCTGAACAACGAGTTTATTAAAGTTGTTGTTGTTAGCATAATAAATAACAACACCTATATTTGCAATGATGATAATGATAAACTTTTAGTTTTCTGACCAGAGACAGTCCGTGTTAATCTCCTGTCCTTACTGATCACTCTTTAACAAAAAAAAAAAAACAATATTACAATCTGTTATTTATGTGACTGAAATAGGATTGTATCAAAGCTGCTTATATTCTGTCACTTTATATGTTGAAGTAATAATCTCAAGATTGTCATTTAAATAAATGTCTGTTAAGTCATCATCTATTGCCGAGTGAGGCAACACAACGGTTATTGAGCCTGCGGCCCACCGATGAAAGCCATTTACAATCGGTAATAAAAAATTGGGTTTCTGTGGCGACATTCCCGGAAAGTGACACAAGTGTGCCTTTAGTATGAGGAGACCACTAGGATGCGTGTGGTGAGTCTCAGCTCATCAGTCATCACATTGTCGTTCCATGTTCAATCAATGCCAGCTGTCCGGGGCGAAGTCACATGGGCAAGGTGAGAACATTGGACACCCCGGATCAGAACTGATGATCGGACAGAAGTGAGCAGCCTTGCCTGCCGCAGAGTCTTCTGTGTCTTTCAGCTTCCATTTACCAGAGTGTCCCCCAGCTCAGCAAAGCATCTGTCTCAATCAATGAGGCCAATAACCACAGGCTCCAGACAGCTTGTCTGTCTGCCACTGTGTTGTCTCTGACATTCACTCTGCCTCGCCGTCTGAAGTTACCAGCTGCTGAAAGCTCCCACCGAGCAGCGGGTAAGCCAGCAGAAATCATTATTAAAGGCTGCAGGCCGATAGCATCTTCACACAATGCAGCCATGTGGAGCAAACACATACTCACGTCTCTCAGGAATAGCAGCTAAAAACAAGTGTGTGGTTGTGTGTATTGGCATTAAGGTGTATCTCACTTGAAGCAGATTGATGACATGACAGTATCTTGTGCACAGTTACAAGAATAAAACTTGCTGAGGGTGTTATGTGTCTCATCCAGTCCGTAATAAAAGTGTACAGTAAATAATAAAAAAAGAGGCAGAAATTCTACTGGAGGATAATGTGTTCACTCCTAAACATCCAAAAGAAGTGATTCATTATTTTGTAGTGAATAAAGAAAGGTAGGACTGACAGGGAACCACAACATTAGAACTGAAAAAGGCAGTCTGACAGCGATTTGTGATTAAACAAAACCCAGAGCGAGAAAGGTTGTCAGCTCGCAGGTGCCAGCTTTGGGAGCTTGTGAGATCCATCAGGCAGACAGGATGGAAGACGGTAAGCTGCTGAGAGGAAGTGAGCACAGCAAAGATAAATGCCTCCATGCTGGCCCTCCCATTGCTTCTGGGGAAGGAGCGGGACGGAGGCGTGGAGGAGTGCTTCTTCTCTCCGCTAAGGTTTGAGTAAATGATTTTCAGTTATCCCTGGGAAAGATGTGAACATGGGGAAATGTGGAGGGGTATAGTAAGGCCAAGTTTAGGTTTACAGTCGAACCTATAGGCCAAGTCAAGAGTGGGAACATAATGTCTAGATGTGTAAACACACCAGCAGTATGTTTAAAGAGAAGAAACATATACTAACCTGAAAACAGGGACAATTAGACATGATGTGGGTGTCAAACTCATTTTCACTCTGGGCCACATCAGCATCATGGTTTCCCTCAAAGGGCCGGTTGTAAATGTAAGACTGTATAAATGTAACTACTCCTAACATATTGTTAAATAACTCTCTCTGCATGTGATTGTTTATTCAAGTGTAAGAATATTATACATGGTTATATAAATGTAAAATGATATTTAATCACATTTCTGTTATTATATGTTGTGGTTTTATCGATGTCGATGATCGTTGGTTTGAAGTTGATTCTACCTTAATATCTAAAAGTTGATTTAATACTTATTTGCTATCTGACTCGTGGTGAGATACCACAGGATTCTCACTAACACAGGAACTCAGTGACGAACACCAACAGAACACAAGAGCTCGAAGTTTCTTCAGTTCATGCAGATTTATTTGTACTGTACAGAATACAAGCAAATCGAGTCGTCCGGAGTCAACTAACTGGAACAAAGAAATGCAACTTACTTTATACTCTTTCCCCCCCCCCCCATGCAGGATGACCCCCCTTTTACTCATCAGCCCTCAATGTTTACTAAACAGTAATTTTGTTCATCAAGAGTACAGTGGGGGATTTGATTTCTAAAGGCTATACGCATCCTGTTTACCCCGAGGGATTTTGGGGGACTTCTGGACCGATGAGAGAGTCAGTTGGTTCACTAATTAATCAATACTATAAGGGACACCTGTCAGAAGATCCTACTGATCTCTGAAACTGTGGTCATGCTAACGCAACAGGAAATGCAGTCCAATGTGTCACGGGGTGTGAGTGTGGACTCAAACGCAGGCACAGACCAGGGAGTATAGGTGAAAGGTTTATTGACAGGAAACCAAGGGGGGGGGAAATCCAGGGAGTGTGAAGGTGGAATCCAGGCAGGAGGAGGTATGGCAGGACAGGCAGACTGGGGAACCAGGAGGATGAATAAACTGCAGGAACAGAGAGACAGGGTCAAAGCACTGAAAAAAACATTTGGGCGATAACTGAATTATTTGCAAACAGAGCGGCCAAGAACAACTAGCTACCACGTGAGCTGTAATAACGAGCTGGCGAACAGTGGATGAAGAATCGGGGTAGATATACTGTTGGGTGGACGAGTTGATGGAGTGCAGCTGGTTTGACTGGGCAGGTGAGGTGAGTTGTAATTAGGAAGCCGGGAGGAGACTAGGTCGGAGCCCTGCCCATATGATACACACACACACACACACCCACACAGGACAAGCAGGCAGCACGGCCTGGCCGTGACACAATGTCCAGTATCTGTACTTCTACTATGCATGGGCCTGTGCTGCTCGGACGGCAGCGTTGGATCTTTCCCCGCGGCCTCAGTCCACCCTCCCTTCCTTCTTATTTATTTCTGCTCCTGTCAAACTTCTGGCGACAGCATCACTGCCGTTCGCTGGTCACAGCGACCCAAGAAGAGCCAGATATTCTGGTCCCCGGGCCCATACACAAAGGGCGTCCTGTTTTCCTCGGGCGTGATGGGGGTGATACTGAGGCCAGTCTCTACTGGACTTTACCTTATTTTTAGGACTCCATAGAGACATGAATCCTGTGACTAATCCTCTGTCAGTGACTGTATGACTTATGCCGGGGCCTGAACTGAGTTTAATACAAAAGAGTAAGCTTATAAAGATTATCTGAGCAAATGTATAATATAGACTCAGTCCCAGAATATAGATGTAAATGAATACATTTCACAGATATATGAATAAACACAGAGGATAACCTTGGAGAAAATAATATAGTGGCAAACGCATACATTTTTCCTCCCACATATAACATAAATCATTTTAATTTAGGGTTAAGAAACCCACATTACTCTATCAAAGATCAAACTTTTAAAGAAAATAACAAAGACAAATATCATCAAACACAAGTTATTACATTAACTTTGTTCAAAGCTATTTGTGTCACCTCTCTGCATCACTAATGTCCCCGTCGTCGTCCCGTGCATGGCAGCTACATCCAGGAGCTCCTCACTGAGAGCCAAGTCTTATAAACATGGATAGATGCTCTGTGTCCGTGTTGTCTGTGCTTTCATCAACAGCTAATGAAGAAGACGAGTACCTGAGTACAGATCCCCCCTCACGGTTCGGCACACGTGAACCACGGATGAGTTACACAGTTTACCTTCACCATCACAGTGTGAAATAACATTGAAGTGAGAAAGTTAAACGCAGATATGGAAAAACTGATGTCTAGCAGCAGGATGCCGTCATTTCGCGGGTCACAAAACCGACATGCATTGTGGGAGATGTAGTTTATGGTCACTGTACACTGTAAAGCAGCATAGACATTCATTCTAAGACAATCATATACCTTTTATATGGAAGCCCATTTCCAGCAGCAAAAAGAATTACAAAAAAAGATGAAAAGTTAGACTTGATAATAAAAATATCCCCATGGCACTTTTGGCACCATCTGTAACCATGACACCGACCAGATGTGTCCAGTTGCTGTTCAATGAAGGTCGCCACCTCAGCCACATCGCTTTTATTCTTTCTACTCCAGAGCTGCTTCTTGCTTAAAATCCTTTCAAGGGTGCGTTTGCTGAGTACAATCCCACGGGAAAGAGCAAGCAGTTGAAGTATTTCATCTGTTCTAGGACTGCCTTTTTTCACCTATGTAATATTTCAAAAATCAGGCACATCCTGTCTCAAAGCGATGCAGAGTTCATGCATTTGTTACTTCTAGACTAGATTACTGCAATTCCTTATTTTCAGGCTGCTCTAACAAGTCTCTGAAATCTCTCCAGTTGATCCAGAATGCTGCAGCTCGTGTACTAACAAGAACTAAGAAAAGAGATCATATTACTCCTGTATTAGCTTCTCTGCACTGGCTCCCTGTAAAATCTAGAATAGAATTTAAAATCCTTTTACTTACCTACAAAGCCTGAATTGGTCAGGCACCATCATATCTTAAAGAGCTTATAGTACCATACTAGAGAGCTGCGCTCCCCGTTGGACCCGAGAGCCCCCCACGGGGGGCTGTTTTAGAGTGTGCAGCATTCAGTGTGTAGTAGAAAGCATTTTTCATAAAGAAATATGATTATTGCTCCAGACGTATTGAATATCGAATTAACGGGAAAAGTGCGAGCAACATCATCATATCAGCCATTGTAAACACTGCAAACACAATTACACATGAACTAATATCATATCTAGAAGATTTGCCACAATTTTGGCCAAAAATCGACGACCTAGCTCTCTCTATGGCTCTCTCATCACGGAGCAGGATCGCACATGGCGGATGAACACATGCAGGAGGGGCACGATTCAACCCGGAAACGCACAGCGGCGTCCAAATTACTCTCTTTCAAACCGTTCAAAAGTTATGGGTATGCATGCCAACATCAGCCGCAGGTCACGAGAAAAATAATTGGGTAAAAAAAACTTACGTTTTGACGGTTTTGGCGATGAAAAACGGATTTATTCCAGTGGATTTCGGCGCAGCTCCTTCCTCCATCTTGTGCTGCATGTCTGTGAGTGAGATCAATGTGCTGGCGGAATGAATCACAAAATGGCAGACGATTCTGTCGGGTGGAGCAATCCATGTAGAGAGGGGGGTTCGCCCTGCATTTTGCGATTTTTAGTCAGTAAACAGACCCGGATACGATCAAAACACCCCCGCATGGCTCCCGTTGGACTATCCCGCATCTAAAAAGCTCTCACACGAGTAAATCGGCCTTACCAGGGTCACATAGACACACATTATGAGCCATTTATTGTTATGAATGACAGATATGACACATCATAACTGCTCAAAATTATTCAAAATGGTGTCAAACTGATTTATTAGGATTATTGAACACTCTTAGTGATAACAAAAGTGAATATATAGTTAATATTTAGTTATATAGTATATAAAATTAGTATACAGCAATGCAGCAGCTGGTTCCCAAAATCAAAGTTTTGATTTTTATGACCATTTATGCTGGCCTGCTTCACTCAATCGAAGTAAAATATGTTGTGGGGACATGTAAAACGTGTTCTATGTCTGTGGCGTATTTTTAGGCTTGCAGCTGCATTATTTAAAAAAAAATGTTCAATACAAGTGCTTTTTTTCAGGCGAACCTAGAAATTTTTCAATTTGAGCTGTGTGTGCATAAGTGTATCAGTTATTAACCAGTAACATATACACAATATTTACACAATTCAACATATCTCACAAGTGTTTCCAGTATTCTAGCATCAAAATTATTAAAATAGACCTTGTAGTTAGAGCTCGGGACTCTCTTTAGTATGGGTATGCAATTTTCGAGCAGAGGGCTAAAAATAGGGCTAGGTACCAGAAGGTCAGGGTTACTTGTGGTTCCTAGAGTCTTAAAAAGTAGGATGGGAGCCAGAGCCTTCAGTTATCAAGCTCCTCTTCTGTGGAACCAGCTTCCCGTTTCAGTCCGGGGGGCAGACACACTCACCACATTTAAGAGTAGGCTTAAGACTTTCCTCTTTGATAGTGCTTATAGTTAGGGCTGGCTCTGGTTTGCCTTGGACCGGCCCTTAGACGAACTGGTATCGGCATAAACTACAGGGGGGCTTCCTTAGGATACACTGAGCACCTCTCTCCTCCTCTTCTTCACCTCTGTCTGTATGCATTGATGTCCCATTAATGCTCATTACTAACTTTACTTCTTCCCCGGAGTATTTGTGCTTTCTCACCTCACAGGTTCCCATGACCGCAGTTCTATCTGGACCCTGGTCCTTCCTCCTACCATGGCCCTGCTGACTCCAACTGCTAATATCACTTTTATTATTACTCACATTACTATTTCATATTACCGATACCATTAATGCACATTATTGACCTGCTTCTTCACCAGAGTCTCTGTGCTTTCTCGCCTCACAGGTTCCTGTGTATCCGGGTTATACCTGGACCAGGTCTTGCCTCCTGCCGTGGTTCTGTCATACATTGAATGTGCTGTAATTACATTGAATGTGTTGTAATTCACTATCCTGTTCTACACATGACATCTATTGCACTTCTGTCCATCCTGGGAGAGGGATCCCTCCTCTGTTGCTCTCCCTAAGGTTTCTTCCTCTTTTCTCCCCGTTAAAGGGGTTTTTGGGGGAGTTTTTCCTGTTCCGATGCGAGGGTCCTGGGACAAGAGGATGTCAAATGTGTACATATTGTAAAGCCCTCTGAGGCAAATTTGTAATTTGTGATTTTGGGCTATACAAAAATAAATTGAATTGAATTGAAAAGCCAAGCTTAAAGTAGTCTTCAATGTAGAATGTACAGGTGAAATCAGACTTGCAGCACGCTATACAGCCAGAATAGAAAGAATCTTTGTTTCATAGACACATTTCTTTACCACAGCAACAATTCAACTGTGAAATTGGAATGCGGCTCCTGAGATCCAATTGTTGAATAGTTAAGTATTCGGGGTCACCCCTAATGAAAATATACCGTGTTACTTGTATTGTATCTAATGCCACTACATGTATACAGGATCCACAGCCCTTTGTCCTTTCCTTGGAGCTCTTGGTTGGTTGTTGAGATGTTTATAGAGACCAATGTTTATGCACCCAAATGTTGTGAGGTTGAGACGACTGAAACACTTTGCTTACGATCAGGTTCAGATGGAGGTTTTGGTGAAACCATGAACATTGTTCAGATCCCTCAATATACATCTTGATGATGAGAAATTACATTTCTTACATAAAATGTAACACTTAACTTGAAATCCCCCTATTATAAGTAGTATACATATATTTAGTGCAGATTTTACAATGCATTTTAAAGTAGCAGGTAGTTATAAACATCGTATGCGTTTATAAATGTACAGTATTTTCAACAATTATAACTTATCCTATGAAGACATATGTTGTAACAACAGTGTTTTACTATATTGTCATTCATCTATTTATGCAGCAACCTGTACTTAGTGGTGTACAGGACATACATTACTAACCATGCACAATATACTGTGGTATAAACCTTTTTTTAAATGTTCATATAGTGATTATAAATGCTGAATAGGTTGATCAAATGCCAAATCTTCTATTAAGTGTCTTTTTTCTACTTCTCCTTCAACATTGTTCTTGGTAAATAACACCACATAATATGTATGTGTTGGTATTAGTTTTAAAAGAAAACTCCTCTGTCCATACATCAATGAGGAGCAGACAGTGGTGAAGCTGAGTCAATTAGCTAAGTGCAGAACAAGGCTGCCCCGGCACTATGAGCAATTGGCCGCTGGATGAAAGGAAACACTCTCACTTAACATCCTGATCGATGTGTGTGTTCTCTGCTTGGCCGTGTCCCACAGCAATTATCTCTCTCACACACACACACACACACACACACACACACACACACACACACACACATCTCCGCTAGGGTTGAAGTACATTTGACCCACACCCCTGCAAAGTCAAATAAAAGATCCACTCCAGCCTAATCTCTCACTGCAGTATGCTGACACACACACACATACACCCAGTGCAGCATTTGAGGACTCCACACTCATCCATATAACTATTCATGTAACAACAGTTTGGAGGTGATAATACAATCATCCTTTCAGTGCTACAAAAGATTCAACACAAAAGTAAACAAAACATATTTAAAATTATTTCAATACCACTTACAATTAACACCAGGAATGTTACAATCCATTATTCCTTACATATAAACACCATGTTACTGACCAAATTTGAAGACACACAAGGTGGTTGGGTTAGTATCTGAAGCTGACGATATAAAGGAGGAAGGTGGTGCAGCAGAAATACCAAGAAACGATCATTTCCTGTTGATTCTGGCGACCCCTGTGGACAAAAGCAGTAGTGTTTCTGAGCACCAGATTCCAAGAAGCTGAGAGGCCATCAATAGAAACTGTTTGTAAAAACTACCTGGCATGTGTTCAGATAGACCAGGGGTGCCCACACTTTTACGGCTTGCGAGCTACTTTTAAAATGACCAAGTCAAAATGATCTACCTACATTAAAAATGCTAAATATATATTTCCAAGAACTGTTCCAAAACTGTCCATGAGCCCTGAACTTCAGCTGAATGTCAACCTGTAGTGTCAGAATCTCATCCTCCACTCCAGACGAGTTCAGGTGAAACAGCGTTGCAATTTTTGATGCGAGTGAATCAACCTCAATATCTTCCTGAAATGGGTAGCACATAAATGTAGCGACTGGCTCCAGTAAAGCAAAGTCTGACAGACACTTGTCAATCTGCTCTGTGTAGCGCACACTGTCAAGTTGCGCACACGCCTTCTGTTGCGTCTCCAGCTCTGACGCGAGGTTTTGGAAGTTCCCCAAATCATGGCGCAGCAGCTTTGAGGACTGATGTTGCATTTTCTGTTTGAAAGCATTAACTGAGCTGATCATATTGACCACGGTTTTGTCTTTTCCTTGCAGCTCTAAATTAAGCTCATTCAACATGTTGGTCAGATCGGTTAAAAATGCCAAGTCTAGCAGCCACTGATCGTCATTTGATCAGTAGTTGGTTGTATTCTGCATATTTAACGAAAAGGAGAAACTCCTTTATCAATGGACAGAGCTCTTGAAATCTCTGCAGGAATTTCCCCCTACGATCTTCGTTGCCACATCCATTATCTCTTTCATGTTTAGCATTTTAGCGCGTAATGCTTGTTGGTGTATTATGCAGTGGTAATTAAGTAAGTCGGGGAAAGCATCGTCCTCCCTGCACTTGGCAATAAATCCATTCGAGCAGCTAACCATTGCGGGCGCACCGTCCGTGGTGATTGACATCAATTTGCACACTGGGAGCTGGGTTTTGTCGATATAGTTTTTGAAAGACGGGCAGTATTGTTAACAACTCTTCTTTTGCAGTCATATCTGTAAACACCATCCGAATAAAAGCGCAGAACTGGGCTGTATCACTTACGTCCGTACACTCGTCCAATTGCAGTGAGAAACACTCGCAGTCCGCGATGTCCTTCCAAAGCTGCTGTGTCAAATCCTCGGCCATAACTTCACAGCGCCGTGTAACTGTACTTCTTGATAGCTGGAGAGCTTTGATTGATGATAATATTTCCGGTTTGTTTTTAATTAATACCCGAGAGTGTGTAGCATTCAGCGTGTCGTAGAAAGCATTTTTCATAAAGAAATATGATTATTGCTCCAGACATATTAAATATCGAATTAACGGGAAAAGTCCGAGCAACATCATCATACCAGCCATTGTAAACACTGCAAAAACAATTATACATGAACTAATATCATATCTGGAAGATATCTAGAAGATTTGCCACAATTTTGGCCAAAAATCGACAACCTATGCTCTCTATGGCTCTCTCATCACTAAGCACGGACCGCACGAGCACATTTAGCAGGCTCGTGATTCGACCCGGAAACGAGCAGCGGCATTGAAATTACTCTCTTTCAAACCGTTCAAAAGTTATGGGTATGCATGCCAACATCAGCCACAGGTCACGAGAAAATAAATTGGGTAAAAAAACTTTTGTTTTGACGGTTTTGGCGATGAAAAACGTATTTATTCCAGTGGATTTCGGCGCAGCTCCTTCCTCCATCTAGTGCTGCATGTCTGTGAGTGAGATCAATGTGCTGGCGGAATGAATCACAAAATGGCAGACGATTCTGTGAGGTGGAGCAATCCATGTAGCAATGGAGCAATGGAGCAATCCATTTTGCGATTTTTAGTCAGTAAACAGACACGGAGATTCTCAAACACCCCCGCATGGCTCCCGTTGGACTATCCCGCATCTAAAAAGCTCACGCGAGTAAATCGGCCAAGCACAGGCCTTACCAGGGTCACATAGACACACATTATGAGCCATTTATTGTTATGAATGACAGATATGACACATCATAACTGCTCAAAATTATTCAAAATGGTGTCAAACTGCTTTATTAGGATTATTGAACACTCTTAGTGATAAAAGTGAATATATAGTTAATATTTAGTTATATAGTATATAAAATTA